>NW_010119014.1:6653-19682 GCF_000699245.1 Pterocles gutturalis
CACTAGATTTTTCTGTACAGAAATGCCTTTGGATCCTTCTGGGTGTCTTTTATGGCAGCTCTGACCATGCATCTCCCAGCAGACATGAAGCAAAAGGGAGTTGAGGGCTAACACAGACCTTCTGCAAAACCTGGACTCACTGCAGCCTCTGTGAACCCTCTGGGTATTTGCTTCGTGCCTGCACTATGGTGTACAGCAACGTAAAGTGCAAATGGGCCTCAGCGATGTGGCCCCAGTACCGGCAGCAAATGTTGATGGGGATTTGAGGACTGTCAGTAGTGGTCCAGGAAGTTCAGTCAAATCCCAGCCCTGAGCTTCCCCATCTCGCAACACGCAGCCACAGCACAGGAGAGAGGTCTGACCTACGTCTGTAAGATCAGGCTGCTAATTGTCCTTAAGTTATGCATGAATTAGAGAAATATTTAGCTCAGCGACGCTTAAGGACTCTTCTCATGCTAAAATAAACCATCACATGATAGCTCAGCTCCTCGATCCTGCAAATGGCACTTTGCTAGTGTAGCTGCTGGAGCCGTGCTCCGTGCACCTTGTGACTCAGCAAGCCATGGGCCATGGTGGAAAACCATGGCTATGTGTCCAATCCAAGCCCCACATGAGTTTGTCAGTCACTAGACCCTAAGCTCTAGACCCGAAAGTCTTTGCCAGCAGCTGTAGAGTCATGGCCATGATGGGCTACTCTTCCAACGCTTCTCCAGGCACAGAGGCTGGTCAAGCAGATCGTGAAGATTTGCTGCCGTGTTTAAGTTCATCTTAACATGTAGCCCATGAATATGGCATACGACCGGCCAGTCCTGGTATCTGTGTTAGTCTGGGGAGGTAAAACAAGAGCAGACACTCCAGATGACATGCGGCTCTAGGTCTGACAACCCCTGCTAAGCCTTTTTTCTTCGTGCACTGAAACAAGGCAGTTTTCCTAAGAAAAAGCCACTTCCCCTTCAAGCCACAACGGGAAGCTGCCTTTTATCAGTGGTGAGAAATGCACAGAAATCAAAAAGCAGCTGATAATTTTGACTATACAGCGCAAGGGAAACACAATCCTGTTCCACCGTGTTGACAGTTACGCAGCAATATTTGGATAATTAGTCTGGGTTCAAAGCTATCTCTGACAGGATGAGGTGATTCACTAAAGAAGGGATGTTTCCTCCCTAGCCAAGGTGACATCAATTTTTATCGGGTATACCATAAACCACCTAAAACATGGCAAGCCACAGAAAAGACCAAGGAGCAAAACAGAGCCAGAAAAGCAGCAAACCTGTACACCACACCAAAGGGCTGTGGTACACCGTCCTGTCCCAACACGCTTTCTGGAAGGACAATACCTGTCCCAACCCTGAACAGATCATCTTCACACCATAAGACACTTTCCTCTTGGGAAAATCCCTGTGAGTTTGAACGAGCCACATGAGAAGAGGTACAAACATGCTGTGTATGAAAAAAATAACCTTGAACCCATCGCCTGAATATCCCTGATTGCCACACAGAGCCTTACACCAGGAAGCACATGGAAAAGCATTGAGTAGATACAACCAACCCTGGAAGAAGATGCCGTCTCGGGGAAAAAAATGTTTCCTGGGCTTTTTGCCATGCAGCTCTCAAGCACTGCTTAGTCTCAGCAAAGTTTTCGACTGAGGCAAAGTTGCCGCTAGCTGACACGTCTCACCCAGAGGCTGACCAGCAACAACGGAAAATGTGGAAAATTCACCCAACTCCCCATGCGCAGCAGCTGATTTCCCAGGGTCAGAGCCCCTGCCTGCTCCCTGCGCACCCCCATCCCTACGATGCTTCATTTCTGAGAAAAACAGGCTTATGAATTAAAATGCATAACTCTCCTGGATATGGAAAATAAGCTTTATGACATGTTAAAATTTTCCCCACTCACTGTTTCCTACTGACACCAGACCCTTCCCCTGGCTGTAACTCCCCATTTCTCTCCATCCCACAGGACCAAGGACTTCACCTGTAGCCTCACTGAAGCCTCCTTTCCTCCATAGGTGCCAAAGCCATTTTCTTGACAAATTATGAAATATATTAATATAATCAAGCTGTTTCCAGCCTGTGTTTTGCTTGGAGTCATCAGCTTCTGTTTGGGCTCTGAAGAAGGACATGCATCTCCAACAGCTTGATCAGGGGTTTTTTTCTAATAGAAAATGTCACTGATCCATGAAAACTCTGTCTCTTTTCTAAATCCTGATTTCATTAAAACTTCATTAATTGGAGACCTAACAGCGAGAGGGAAGGATGCAGCTGGGCTTTGCTTCCAGCGTAGACCTGGCAGCTGACTCATGAGCTGACGGCAGACACTCACCCTGGGCAGGGAGCATGAAAAATTACATCTACTTATTTGACTGATCTCATCCCTGGAAGACAGGGTCTGTTGTGAGGGACACCAGCAACAGTTTGAGTTGACCTTTTGCCCAGAAGGGACCTTGGTTTCATTAGTCCTCAAATCCAGTTTCTTTGCAAATGTTACTTAGTGTTTATTCTTTGCCCAGGAGCCTTGGCTCAACAGTGGCATTATCATCCCACCCTGTCTGCTATGGAAGTGCCTTCTTTTGCCAAAGAAAAAGAAAACAGACTTTTGCAAAAGAAAAGGATAATAGAAGAGAGAGACTGCAATCAATACTATAACTCTCAGCAGCAGGACGAACCAGGCTGTGGCTTGTGAAGCAAGGATGCTTAATGAATGTGAATCTTGCTGAATTATGTGCCCCAGCAGAATAACCCCAAAGGGTTATTTGGTCCAACCCTAGTGGAAGCCCCTGGGCACAATGTTAAAAGCACAAGGGGATTTAACTGAACCCCATTCCTCATCTGAGCCCCTGCTCAGTGGAAGGAGAGATGAAAAAAGGAGAGAAGGTTTTCACTTATTAATGTGCCAGTCTCCACTGCAACGTGTAAGATACAGATACTCGAGGAGTCCCATTCAGACAATTGCTGAGTTGGGGATGGGCTTATTTTTAGACAAACACATTTCCAGGTTAAAAGCTGCCTGTTGGATCCTCCTCTCTAGGCACAGTGTTTGCACTCAGTTAACTGCATCCCTTTAGAAGTCCAAATAATCAAATGAAAGACACTCCCTCCCCAAACGCACTCGCATCGCTTTGAAAGCCTAGCATCGCCTATTGCCAAAACAAGTGGCATAGAAGCCAGACCTTCTATATTACTGTACTGGATCTGCTCTGTGGCTTGCATCAATCTAACTACATCAAGCTCTTAACAACCAGAGTCCAATCGATACCGAAAATATTTGTTGGCAGTGCCCCAGGCATCTGTTCTCCCAGCAGGTTCAGGCTGCAGTGACCCTCGCAGATTTATGGGGTAGGATCATGCAGGTGAA
This sequence comes from Pterocles gutturalis, assembly GCF_000699245.1. NCBI lineage: Eukaryota > Metazoa > Chordata > Aves > Pterocliformes > Pteroclidae > Pterocles > Pterocles gutturalis. The sequence goes on from NW_010119014.1 coordinate 10,009, forward strand.
GCTGCAGGTTTCCTCTGGACCTGATTCAGGCCAAGCATCAGCAGCATCAACGCCAAGTAACACCGCACAGTCCAAGTTCAGCAAAGTTCACTTTCCAATTGATTAAACTTTAGGAGCAAACATTTATCTCACCACTATCAGAGGATCAGAAGCAAATTTGTGGGGTTTTTTTGTTGAATTGGCCCCTGCCCGTCAAGCGGTGGCATTCGTCTTTGGCACGAGATGTGCAGACCTGCAAGACCTGAGCTAACAAGGAGCTAAAGAAGAGACGGGGCAACTCATTTCACAGTAATGCCTGAATGACACATCAGGCTCAAAATCCACAACTTAAATTTTATTTTCCTTCCCCGAGACAATGCCAAGATCAGGCAGCTCACTCAGGAGGGTTTCACGCATGGTTTTGCCAACCCTCACCCAAGCAGCTCCCAGTATTTTTTTTTAACCTTTCAAGCTCCTTGAGGCTGATATTTTTAGGTCTTTTTTCCTGGCTGACCCCTGACTCCCCCCTTCTTCCTCCTGTGACTTCCTCCCACTTTGCAAGAGTAATTTGGAGCAATTGTGTTGTTCATTTTGAAGGTGACCTCACTACTTGCTGCAGAAACTTGAACCCAAATAATCCAGCATGAACCAGAGGGACAACATCTGGGGGGAACAACTTGGCAGAGCTCCAGCTGAGCAAGTCCCTGAGCCCTTGACTGCTTTGGACCCCCACGTCCCGCTGCCCAACACCCTGAGCCCACATTTCAGGAGAGCACGGAAGCGGCATTTCCAATGTTAAGTACGTGATGACCTGCTGGCCAGCTGCTGCACGTTAATCTCGCTGCAAATCAATGCCAGGCATGTCCCTGTCGTTGCTACTGTTGATTTGTACCGCGGTAGCCCCCAGAGACAGCAATCGGGAACAGCAGAGCATGAGAGAGATGGTTCCCCCAGCACAGCTCCTCATAGGGCTACTGGAAGGAAAGGAGTCGTTACACACTGTCAGTTAATGACAAGATACAGGGACAAGGACACTAATGACCCCAGCAGGTCAAGACAGCAATGCATAGAGAGGTTGCATACACAGCCATCAACAAGCAGGGGCACTGCCAGCTCTGCCAGCAAGGCTAAAGCTCTCTGCAGCCTTTAATGCAGATGCTTTCCTGAGTTTAAAGCTTCCCCGTGCCCTGGGGGCTCCTTTGCAGAGGTCAAACCCCGCTCACCACACCCAAGTGCATTGCAAAATTTTTTGTAAGGAGAGAAAACCTTCCTCCCTCCAAAATCCCTGTGTTTTCCTGGTGGGAAAGGGATGTACAGTGTTCAGCATCTGAGGAACTACTGGAGGGAATGGATCAGTACCGCGGGGCTGGATGTCCATCCATGCAGAGACTTCCGTCAGCAGTGGTGCTGCAGGGCATGGCCACCCTGCCACCAACGTCACCGGCAGGCTGCTCCACAGCAGGTGCATGCAGGGGACAACTCTGCCAGCTGTGCAGTGTTTGCAGAAGAACTTCATTGTGTCACATTTCAAGTTTCTTTTGTTTTCCCTTCTCATGAAAAGACACTTCACAAAGCTGGATGTCCCTGCAGGAGCGCTGTGGTCCCTGGCCAGCCGTTCCAGCTGATTGACTCCTGTCAGCCTGTCATCTCTGAGGCTTTTCTTGGAGTGCTTCCTTCATGTGATATTGCCTTGAAATACTCCAGGAGAGAGAAATCCATATCTGGCTAGATTTTTGTCTATCTCATTTTCTGCCCTTCTTCTATCTTCTTTGGCACAGCCACAGGGATGGGCAGGCAAAGCTGTGGCTCGCTGCCCTTGGGATGTCCCTACACTATGTGCTTTGTGGTCCTGCAGTAATTTCTTGGGCTCCCTCATTCTTTGCTGCCTTGAAGCATTCATTTCGCAACATCTGATCTCACAAAAAGAAAGTGGATAAAGAAGAAAACAAAAAGAAACGAACAACTGAAGATGTACCGAGTGCTGCTGCTCTTTGGTAACTTGGTCCCCTGTTGTCCGTGGGCTGTTTACTATCGATTAATCTTGCTGTCACTGGTGTAGCTAGGCTGAAATATTTGTTCTCTACCTGAGCCTGTCAAGTGCACCTGGATTTTATCAGATAGGTGAGATGAGAAGACTCTGTCATATCTGTCTGTAGCTCAGGCATCAAAATGCTTCAGTTTTTCACTGATGTATTTTTTTTTCCAGTAAAAGGAAAAGTGGCACGTCATTAATGCTGCCCTGTATGTCTTCCAGGTTTAATGAACAAGCTCCTCATGCTTTAGACTAAGGCTAAAATGAACAAAAAGTCCTTCCTGGACCAAAATAAACTTGTTGGTAGAGATACTTTTTTTGTAAAGCTGTTATGCAAAGGGGAGCAGCAGCAGCAGAGAGGCTGGGACCTTTCACTCCGTGGAGACAGGCTTCAGGTAGCAGCACTTGCCCTGGCCAGGGAAAACAGAGTTAATTTTTATTCGAAACAAAATAATTGCACTTTGTCTTCCTGGCTACACAGCTGCTTCCAAAGGCCACACAGGAGGTTTAGCCAATGGAGACAATTCCAACAATAAGGCTATGTTTTGGGCTGCATATTTGTCAATACCATCCATCCTCTTGTTGTTTTTTTTTCCATGTGTGTTCTTTTTTTTTGTGGGTTTTTTTTTTTGCCATCATGGTTGATTGAATAAAATTTACATGTAAGTAGGGTAAGTTGATAACAGACTACGCCATCTTCTGTAGTAAACATTTTCTTTCCCCCTGCACACTCTGTTCAGAGAAGTTTGATGTTGTTGTTAATTCTCCAAGGGAAAAGCTGATAGGAGCTGCAGGGAAGTGAGTTCAGCTGAAGCTGTCTCCCCGTGAGCTTGCTGTTGCCGAGTCACTGAGCTCAGAGACAAGCCGAGCCCAATGGCAACTGCACAGCCTATTGCTCTGTGTGCATGTTGATATATGTATATATACATCATAAATGAATATCATTAAAAGGAAGGCATTGTAAAATATAATTTTAAGTAGCTTGGAGTATTCATGCATAATTCTCAAATTTTGTTGGAAAGAGAAAAGTTATTAGACTCGACAAGTCAACATAATATGCGATAAGGAATATAACCCAATTTCTAATTTATACTCGATGTCAATTGATAAAAGAATGATTATAAACGAGATGCTCAGGATCCGGGAGAGCAAAGAGGAATCTGCTGCTCTCAGAGCCTAGAAACAGCCAAAGCGAAATACTCTGGAGAAGATAATAAAGAGCATTCCCAGGAAGAGCTGTCACCATCAGCTGCTCTCTGTGAGTGCTAATGAAGACTTCCTCAAATTCACAGAGTCCTGAGGATTTTCTGAAAATTCAGGGACCAGCCCCTGTCAGGCTATGTAAATTTGACATGCTTCCATCAAGAAAATGTTATCACTCCTCAGATCAGCCCTGCAGACAGCTTAGATAAATTTCCTTCAGCTAATTGCTTTTTAATAGTTTGTTGTGTGAGTGCTAGCTAATTATAAGTCATGTGCCTTTTTGAAAACATCTGAAATAATCCTACAGGTGATAAATGGCTTTATGAATAATGACTTTTTAGCAGAGTGTGGTTTTCTGAGCCTTCTGGTGATCTAAAATCTCACTTCAATCAACATCACAGAGGCAGACCATTATGTTGCTATTAGGCATAAAGAAATAATCTGTCATGTGTTGGTTATCCAGGTAGCTTTGGCCTTTCTGTCAGTGACCGTGTTCTGATTTAAAACTAATCCAACTGTTTGTGCTGTTGGCTGATTTCCTTTTTTTCTTAATTCTTGCAAGTGACTCTCAAACTCCATCATTTGGGCCCATCACAGGAGTTGGTGGAGTCATCATGATCCCAGACTGGGGTATTCCACTGAGATGGAGATCAAGAGGAACTACAAAATGGAACTGTAAGTGATGAATCAGAGATGTGTAAAGCTGCTTTTCAGGAACACAACAGCTGGTCCAGCTTCAGGTTGTATTGAGTGAGGGAACAGCCCCTTCCCATGTCATCACAACAAGGATGTACAAGCAGCAAACCCAAACGAATAAGAGTTTTCTTTCAAACACCCCATGCAGCCCATCATTCTCTCCAGATCATGCCAAAATCATGTTGCCCGGAAATTTTCTTCTCTTCCCTTTCCCTTAGATGTACTGAATCACAGCCCACCATGAGCTCTGCAGAAACCGAAGACCCAGGATCCAGGAGGACCCACTGCCTTCACTGCCAGAAGACCCCAGGCAGCTCTTGGTGGCCCAACAGCATGGGTGCTCCCAGAGCTGGCTCCAACTTGTGCACCCCTGCACCACCCCATCTCTTCCCAAGCCTGCAGACACGTTGAGCATGAACTGCTTTCTCCCTGGATGTGACATGAATCAAATGAGTGACATCTGGCACATGTTTTCAGTAGAACTTTAAGCAACTCCCAATTTTATATTTTTTAAATCATATTCCTGCTGCTAAGCTGCTGATGACTCTGATCGTGGCAAGACCCTTGGAACCTTTTCATATGAGCCAGGTAATCATCTTTCTTCTTCCACTCTACACATATATGTGCTTATGTGGTGTTACATACATCACGACTTCACTCCTGAAGAGTTGCTGGAAGAAGGGGGACCTTCTCATGGGCACATGGCTGCTCTGTAATACATTCCTTATTACCTTTTACGAGTTGCCAGTTCAAAAAAGTGAAAAGGAAGAGAGAGAGAGAAGGAAGGAGTCTTGACAAGACAAAATTCAGTTTTGTTGAGTTTAATCAGAAGTGGTTCCGGCTTCTCAAAGGGCTCCATCTGCGGTAACAAAGCAGCCAACATTGAGAAAGATTCTGACAAGTTACAACTGGTTGTCAACTGGTTGAACAGTGCTGCGTAGCCTCCTCTGCGCTGGGGAGCTAGGTCTACTGTCACCTGAAACTTCTCAGCTGAAGGGTTCTCATTGTGCCCCAGCTCAAATCGATCAATACAGACAGAAGCACTAAGGACGGAGCTAGACTAGACTGAAAGATTTGTTACATGGAAAAGACAGAGCTTTCCAAGGAAGTCTTCATAGTCTCTATGTTCAGGGGAGCAAGAAGATGATATGAGGTCATTCTGGCCACCTCCAAATGAGGCCAGTGCCTGTTTTCTCATCAGTCCTCTCACAGCTTGGTAGCTTTAGTTTAAGCAAATACAATCCTCAATGCAGACTTCAAAAAGGAAGAAAAACGAGATTTAGGATTTGAGTACTTCAGGGTCACCTACAGATCTGGGCACTGAACTGTAGCCCTGTTCTACAAACAACTTTTCTTGGCACAAGAATTTCATATTATCATTGCCAGTAGTAGGAGCCATCAGCAATCTGTTCAGCTGTAAGAATGGCTGTTGGCTGTGAAACGTGATTTGCAGGCTGCAGATGAAATTCAGCTTTGCAGCCTTTTCTCCTACTTACTGGGCAGAGCTACATGTTACTGTAGAAAACAGCAGAGGAGGAATCGGGACTGTGCCTGCCTGTGCTGCTAGAGGTACAAGATCCCAGTGTTGATGGTAATCCCAGTGGGATGGCTGGTTACCAAAGCTTCCCAGGCTCCTGAGCACCACGGGCTTGCTACCCACAGAGAAATACCAACAGCACGTAGGACAGTATCCAACAGGTTAATGCAGAGTCATCTCCAGGGGCTGGTGCTGCAGTTCCTTAGGAGTCCATCACCAGCAGCAATCACAGCAATCACAATGGGCAGTAAATCCCTCTCACCCACCCTTAATGATATTCCATTTATTAATTTTGCTTCAGCCTTAGCAGAGACTTGTTCCAGATCAGCGGTCCGTGGCAATTAGCCAGGAAGATGCAGACTTTGCTAAACTGCAGAATGAAAGGAGAGACACAAGGAATCCCTGCACATCACTAGTCTCATCTGTAATTCATGGAATAAAAATAAAAAGTGACTGCTTCAAGTGCAGTTTTCTGTTGACTCTGGAGGATGAATTAGGTTTTTTACCCCGTGCTTAGATGCTAATGGTGCAATCCATCGCTCCAGTGCCATTCCAGTTTGATGGTTGGGTTAGAGATCTACAAGAAGTAAATTCCTTATGAAATATTGAATGCTGAAATAAGAAATATTGAATACTGAAACGTGAATTAGATGAAGTGTTGACTGCAAGAGAATGCAAGTGCTCACTTTCTCCACTGATCATAGTGGGAACAATGGGACCTGGACTGCTGAAACCCAGGCTAACGGTACATCACAGCTGTTATTTGCTTGCCTCATATCACTTTGCAAAAAAGAGGTATTAAAAACTTTGGTTAAAGGCTACATGGAGTAGAAATGCCAGGCTGGACTCCTGACCCCGGTCCAGGAGCTTTGCTTTTTGGTTTATGGTTATAAACTGCTATCCTGTGCTGCCCTCCAATGCCTGAGGTAAGGATGGTATTGCCCCAGGAGCGTAATGCTTGCTTTTACTATTCCCTAAAATGCCATCTCTTTCTTTGGGAAGAAGCTCTCCTCCATGTGGATGCAATAATCTATGGCTGGACATGTCTCTGCGTATGGACAGGTCAAAAGTGAGTGCCAGGAGAAAAATCTTACCTTTATTGCTAGATGGAAGAAGAGAGACCTGGACTGAATAATTTGCCAAGTTATTTTTGTTAGTCCTGTAAATTTCTAGCACACAAAACTTTTGCTGTCAAGAAATTTCACACCTTGCAGGAGAAATACTCTCCTTTTGCTTGTTCTGAAACTGCCTCCTACCATTTTGTTTGTACCTTTCTCAGATGCAGTCATCATTTTCCACACTTCTAACACATCCCTCCCCAGTTATCCTTTTCCCACCTGAGGTTTCCTGGTTGAGGAGTCACCTCCTGGAATTCATGACCTTTTTCCTTGCCCTTCTCTGTAACTTCTCCCATTCCACCATCTCCCTTCTGAGATGAGGTGGAGCAGAACCCAGTGCCATCCAAGATGTGAACACACCACTGATTCACACCAGCATAACGTTGAGCTCAGTTTCCCTGTTCCTTTCTGAAACTTTACTAGCTTTCCACTTGCTGTTTTGACTGCTGCTGGAAGTTGTGCTGACATTCTTATGGATCTATCCGTTATAAATAGCTTGAAGATCTCGTTCCTGAGCGGTAACAGCCAGCTCAGAGCTCCAAAGATGCCTGATATGGAAAAGGTTGGGTGTCACTCAGAGTTTGCTTATTTTTGTCATGGAAGGTGGGTACTGGCTGATGAGCAACAAGAGCAGCATCTTTCTTCTCATGGCCTTGTAGCATCCAATAGTGTTTTCCACATCCTGACCTGCACTGCTGACCCAGCTTCTGCATGTGACTTGTAATAGTGAAGGTTCCAGCTGGGATGGCCATACTCCTGGCACGGTGTTGATCATTTGGCCTACCATGTGTGCTTTGCTTAACATTGTTCCTGGGGTTCTGAGAAGACAGCAAAGCCGTCAAGGCAGCAAACCCTGGAAACAAGGCACCACATGTGAAATGGGACTGCTGCCCTTCTGCTGGCTGCAGAAGCACCTCCAAAGGCAAGATCCAGGCCCTGCACCTGCCTTGTTGTCTCTGTGCTGTCCTTGTCAGCAAAATCTTGGGTTTGTATCCAAGCAACATCACGACCGGCTCAATGACGTGATGAGGCTCTTCAAGTTCTGCTCAAACAGACAACTCATCATCTACTGCCTCGAGTGGCCTCCAGTGCCAACAACATCAACTTTTAGCTGCCTTTACCATTAAGGACCACTCAGGATACATCAAAAGAAAGACTTGGAGTTGAGAACCACCCTTGTCAAATTGCAGGTAAATGCTGGAGAGTATGAAGTGTGCTTGTTTGATGTTTAGGGCTCAGAATGATTTCTGGTTTGACATAGGATGGCAATTGTTGGTGAAATAAAGCAGAACCAATGGCCAAAAGTTTCAACAGCTGCTAAATGCCTGTTGGGGAAAATTGGTCTCTTCAACAGCGCCTTGTCACCGTGGCTGATTGCCAACTGCGTGGGAGGTAAAAAAGTGGTGGCAGCTAATGGCACCTGGCTGGCTCCCAAAATCTCTCCAAGCTGACTGCAAGCTCCCATTCGAGCCATTGCATCAATTGTAATGGACTTGGGGTGTTGAGAGTGTCCAAGCAGCCATGAAGAAAAAATCTCTGCCAAAACTTACTGCAAAACCAGGAGTAAATTTGTAAATACCCCTATACTCTCTTAGGAGTCTCACTGGTTCACTGCTGCTGGTTTCAGAACAACAAAAGAAAGGTCTCTGCAAACTACAGAACAGACACTGTCTCCACTGCTCTGCAGATCCTGGACCAGCATTAACCACAGTCCTAAACCAGACACCATGGTGCAGGCATCCACTTTGCCTGAGGTCTTACTTCTAAACTAAACTCCTGTACACTACAACCTCAGAGTAACCAAAAGTGAGGAAAACAGACAGAGTCTCTCCCTCCAGAAACCATCCTGGCCACCAGCAAGTGTCTACAGCTAGGGAAATCAGCAGAAGAACAAGCCACCATCACACTAGAGACAGTGTGCTCACTGGCTTGCAGCAAACCTGGAGGAAAACTCTGAGTTGGCATGAAAAGGACCATAATCCATAGAATCATACCATGAAAAAGACAATAATCCATGTACCAGTCCAACCTATGCTCAGCAGCAGCATAAATGCTTCTCTGAAACCCCCACCGAAAATTTGCCCCTGCCGGTGTCCTGCATCCCTTTCTCAATGCTGTGTCTAGATGTGAAGGTAGTTCCCTTCCTCCAACACTTACTCCTATGACTGGAATTTTAATTCTCCAGGCTTTTTAAGCTCTAAGAACATTGGTGTCCTCTACCCTCTTCTGCTTAACACAGGCAAGTGTTTATTAATACTCAAACACGGCGTCGGTGTGATTCACCACTTGAGGAAACGCTGATGTACCAAATGTGTCTGAAGAAGCTGCACAGCAGCCAAGTGGAAATAGGTATGGAGCAATTTGAACCATGACCTAACAAAGGCAGTGAACTAGGAGTCAGGATTCCCATCTTCTCTGGTGCATCAATACAAGGGATGTGTGCCTCTACTCACTGCAGAGGCACATCGTCCAGAGTAAGCTCTGCTCCAGAAGCGCTCCTGGTTTGGAGGGGATCAGGACTGGCTCTAACTTCACCTTCCTGCAAGACTGACAGATCTCTGAGCTTGCCTAGTTCAATACCTGCTGTACCTGACTTTGCCAAGTGCTCTAACCATTGCATTTGGATATCTTCTTGCCCTTTGGGACTTCAAGAAGAAAGCACTGGCCCTAGAGAAAGTAAGTCTAGTCCTGAAAAAGTCGGTCGAAGTTTGTAGCTGTTACATCAAGTCATATCGCATCCCTGCTCCATCCAGCTGGGCATCAGCCATGGGAACACTACAGAGTCTGCAGAGAAGGATTTGGGGTCAGAGAAGCACAGACCAGTGCAGAAATAGCACCCACCACACTGTGTCATGCAAAGCCACACATCATTTTGGGCAGAGATTTTCACATGAAGAAGACTTCCAGAGATGTCAGCCAAGAGTAGCCTTTCGCGTAAACATGCTATTTAAGAAACGTGCTATTTTGACAGGCCAAGAAGCCAAGCCTTGACTTCGAAAGCACATGTGGATTTCATTGAGATCTTTTCAGTACTGCAAGCTACATTTTAAATTTTACTTGAATCCAGGAACTGTTGAGCCAAGTGTACATTTTGGAGAACTCTTCCTGC
>NW_010119014.1:19713-25142 GCF_000699245.1 Pterocles gutturalis
TGAGAGAAGTGAAAAGCATCTTAATGGTTGGTGGAAATCATTTATGATGTTGACAACTAACAGGAAAACCTGACACCACCTGATCCTTTTTGTCTAATTATCCATAGAAATTGGGATCATTCGCCTCCCATAAATGGATAATGCAGATCATTGATGTGAACTCAGCAGCTTGTCACATTGCATTATTTTGTACGAGAATCCAGCCTGAGCCATCGCTTTGGTAAAAAAGTCTCAAAGTTTATGGGATTCCACAACAATTCCACTTTGAAAATGTGCTATTTAATACTTCTGACTAAAAGTCAATTTTTCCCACTGAAAACGAAAGGAGGAAACCAGCGTGTCTCTCAAGGTTTCATTTTGGCAGCGTCTATCTTCGGTCAGCCAGGGGCAACATCTTGACACAAGATTTAGTTACTACCTCAAAATTCAGTGCGGTAGGTCTGAAATTCCCTAAATATACCACGGTCGGCTGCAATCACACTTGCATCTGAACCGCCAGCTGTTTCCTTGCTGAGTTTGACTGGACTGGAAATAAGCGAAAACAAAATAGGAGTGGATTGTGAAATGATTTTTTTGTTGGGTTTTATGAAAGTGGAAAATGGATATTAGATATATAAAAGCCAAACATAAAATCATGAAATCAGGACTGAATGCTTAGCTAATAAGTTGATTTTGCATTTTCCATATGTCTGCAATAAAATAATGTCTTGAATTTGGGAGGGGAGTTGTTTTTACCACTTTTATTATTATCTGAGACTGCTTCCCTGCCTGGCAGTCCTTAGAAGAACTTACTTCATATGCAACCCAACATGCACACAAAAATAAACCAAAGATGGAGGAAATCACAGCCAAAGCAGTAGGAAAAAGCACCCAAACAGCAAAGTGAAGCAGCTAAATGCTTTTCAATGAGGACTAGAGGAGGATGGAGTGGGCCTTCCCATGTGGGAGGCTATGGCCAAGGCTAAGCTGGGCAGTACAGTAGAAAGAAAACTATGTGCCTGCATTGTTCTGTTTATCTGAAAGTGATTTACACACATTACAGCCATGTATTGATCTTCACAGGGCTGGCTTTAAGCAAAATCCAAGACGCAGTGCTTACCCTCAAGAGCAAGAGAGGGGAACAAAATCAAATCTGCAAACATGAAAACATTTCTTTTTCCCCAAGCAACCAATGTTTCCTGCTAAAATGACACATTGGAAAAAGGAATAAATGCTCCCTGGGAACAAGGCGAGGTGGCAAATCCCTCCTCTACCTCCCAGAAAACAGGCGAACGCTGGCATTACGCCCTCTGGTCCCAGCAAAGGCTTGGCCCAGAAATCACCGGAGCATGGACGTGGCAGAAGCTGCTCGTTTCTGGTGCGTGCAATGTCAGCACTGACTAACAGTTGCTCCTTTTCATGTTATCGCTTCTGATGAGTTCAGAATGATGGCTTTTACCATCCTTCGCTGTACACAGTGCTGCCGAGATGTACAGCCCAAGGGTTTAGACACAGGAGAATTTGCTTTTCAACACGCCAGGCCACAGCATCCATTCACAGCGTAAGTAACCCGTGATGCTCTGTAACGCTGCTAGAAGAGGTTATTAATAAAATAAATACACACACTTGCAATATTTTCCAATTATCCACTCCACAGGAACAATACATGGGGAGTGGGTGCCCTGTTCCTCTCTGTTCCTAGGGACTATCACGTCTGATTTTATTAGGAGGAGATTTTTGCTCTGAAGTATTTCAGATGCAATTAAAAAAACAGATGGGGAAGGAAGATGCACATGGCCAGCATTAAAACTACACTGTCTGTGCTAAAAGCTCTTGATGCAAGGAAAAACTGATAAGCACGAGAACACTTTGGGACAGCAGCGGCTCAGTGGGAAGGAATGCAGACAGGCTAGTGAATGCAGGCAGGGGTGAGGGACTGGGAAAAAAAAAAAAAAAAAAAAAAAAAAAAACAAAAACCCAGGGTTTGCTGGGCTTGACTCAACAGACTGGTCCAGAGCTCTGGGAAATGATCCTCTCTGCAGGAAGGAGTTTGCTTGTGATGCTGCCAAAGCGGTGACAGCTTGGGAAATGTGCCAGAGACACGCTGGCTACACTGCTGAGATCTTCCTCAGGGTAAACCTGCTCGACCTTTGGAAATCGGAGGGGTGATGAACTGGTGCAATTAGTCCCCCCAGCAAACCTTCCCTCCCATGCACCCCAAAGTGTTCCGTTGTTCAGGCTTCTGGAGTCTTTAGCAGGTGGCATTTCGGCGAGGTTTCGACAAGAGTTTTTGAGTGATCACCAAGCAGGTGACCTCATTCCTTAGCTGTTTCCATCCCAAGACCATCACTTACACTTCCACCGCCTGCTGAGGCTGCAGCCTGTCCCTCCTCTGTCATCCCAGCTGCCCCAGGAGGTTCGGGACAATAACCTCCGCGTCCCTCAGCATCACAAACCCGCTCAGATCTTATGTGTTCTCTTTGCAGGAACTGTGAAAGCTGAAGCATTTATTAAAACCAGGAATCATCCTAATTTAATTAAAAATTTATCTCGCTGATCCGATCATATCTGAAAAACAACTGCAAGTTCTGCCTGTGTGATAAGATTAGTTACTGGGATTTCAGAAGTCGTGCTCCCTCGATACCTTATTACACACTGAGACAGTGCTCCAGGAGATGTTAAATTCCTGCTTACTGCATAGACTTGAAGAAATAAAATGTGTGGTGCTTAGACTTATTCCCCAAGTAGCCAAAGGAGAAATGAAATGAGGGAAATAAGAGACATGAGTGTAGTTACAAGAAATGTGTCCAGGTGCAGGCTCTGCCACAGAGTTCCTATGGACCAGAGAGGTTCTTAAAATGGATCCCCAAGTCCATTTTGACCAGAAAAAAGGGGTGTTTCTGTCCATCAGTGCATCAAAGCACAGTGCAACAAAGTGAGAGAGAGGAGGTTTGAATACCACCACCATGACCCCCGCGGTCCAGTGCTGCCTTTGCAATCTGTGCAGAGGGAACGGCACCATCTCTGCAGAGCTCCTCGCAGACAACGAGGGGAAGACATGAAAAGACTGGTAATTAAAACCATTAACTGATTTACTTTTCCCCTGAGCCACATGGAAATAACTTTCCAAAGCAACAGCCCGAGCTTCCACTTTTGCACTGCTGTATTTCGGCAATTCCAGCGAAGGAGCCGGCACTCTCAGCACGATTCAGCCCGGGCCTTTCATCTAGCGGCAGAGCTAATTACTTAGACAGCATCTGCTCGTGGGATTCTGTTACATGACGGGCGTCTCGCAGGCTGATTTGTGATGGAAGTGTGCTCACCCTGATGCAGCCTTTTGCCAGCCCACTGGGATGCTCTGGCTTTCCCAATGTGGCCCCATCACCCCTTAAAATTTTACCCACTCTTGAGCAAGAGTCGTTACCCTTCACGACATACTGAAACCCAGATTTTCTAAGTCATAACACAGGAAATACTTTCAGCTTAGGTACTTTATCCCATTCCAAAGAGAAGAGAGACTTATGAATCACTGAGTTGATCATATTGAAAGAATGTGACCTTTTTATTGTCAGTGATATTTTAAGGCAGATCTGAAAGTCTGTAAATGTCTTGTTCGTACTAAAAGCGAATGAGACTTCATCATCCAGCCACCCACGATGACCTGCAGATTGAGATATAATATTACTGTCTCTTCAAATTCAATTGAATTGTCATTATGCCCAAAAGATCCTCTGATTTGGTAAATATAATGCAATTGGCTTAAAACACCTTGACAGCAAATGCCCTTGTTCTATGCAATTGTGGAGGATTTTCAATCAACATCTAAATTAACGTACCTTTTATCATTATGATCTAGCAATTCAAAAGATCCTGAAATCCAATTCCAGACATTACGGCTTGAGCCCACCTCCAATATTAAAGCTTTCCACTTCCAACTTCCATTTTAGTAATAGGCTGCTTCAAATTTATGGATCTATTTGTGTTCGGTCCTGTCTCCTATTTGCTATACCTTCTTTCTGCTCTTTACTTTGGCATTATAAACAAGATATGTTTCCATCCTTGTAGCAATTACAGGCTTTGACCTCTAGCTGCAGGTTTTCAGATGCAAACATCAAGAATCCAAATTCTCATAACCAAGTATTTTATTTATCCCCAGCTACAGCAAAGTCTTCTCAACTGACTTTCAGATCTCATTTTCTTTGCAATTCATTATTTTGGACATGATTCCTACACTCGCTTGGGTTTTTTACTCGAGCAGAGCATGAAGCTGTTTTAAAGGAGCCCTCTGCACATCCAGTGTGACAACAGCAGGACCTGCTGACAAAGGGGGACTCTCCAAAGCTGTGTCCCACTTCCTCCAGGTGTGTTATTGAAGAGCACCATTTATCACCCCACTGCTCGGTGGGTTGTAAACCACATCACTCCATAATGTGGCCCTTGGAGTTAAGGGGTGCACGTCCTGCCTGTGACTAACCCAGAGCAAATATAGCCAAAGTGACAGCCCTGGATGGAGTCAGGAGACACCAAAGAGGCTCTTGTGCATCCGTGGGCCCTGCAAGGCTTGAGAAAATGTTTGCACCTACATCCAAGAAACAAAACCATCCTTAGTGTTTTCCAGTTTATTGTCAGAAATTCGCATCATAATTTCAAGCGGAGAATATAACCCCCAGGCCACCAGGTCAGGATGTCAGCATCATTCCGTGGTGTGGGCTGGAGCTGCCTACCTGCCTGCGGTACAGCAGAACCTGCCAGCCTGGCTCGCTGCAGCATCGGCAAACAAAAATCAGTTGCTGCATACCAGCTGAACTGGCCACGTGCAAAATGAGAACAAATGAAAGCCTGCAGGGCTGGAGACTGTTGACTGCCATGTACCGGCGTTATTTACTGCGCTGTTACAGCCAGACCTGATTCCGGGGCAGATTTGCCACAAATCACCACTTTGCATTTGCTGTAATCACAGAGCACCAGGAAAGCTCTGATTTACTTCTGAACAAGCCTCGGAGAAGTTGTGAAGGAGGACAGGGCTGGCAGCCTTTGTGACTCTGGGTATGCCCAGCGTCACGGGGGTTTCAGCACGAGTAGGTGACATCGATGCAAACAGCAGCTCCTGCAGATCACCCCGCTGCTTGTGCAGCACTAGAAAGCTTTGCAGAAGCATGGGAGCCCATCCAGTCCTCTCAAAACCTGTGCCCAAACCTGGGCTTGGACAGTACCTCCCACCCTTTGCTTTCCTGCAGGACCTCAATCACTGGACTTCCCACCCCCTGCTCAGAGCCTGAGGAGGGTGCCCAGGACCTTGCCCAGGACCTTGCCCAGGACCACATCCACTCAATCTCAGAGTACCTCCAAGGACAAAGACAGAAACAACACAATAACTTCTACAAACCACCCTACACAGCAAGGAGCAGGAGCAGTGCTTACCGAGGCAGATCTCGCTGAAGTCAGCAGGA
>NW_010119014.1:25173-58991 GCF_000699245.1 Pterocles gutturalis
ACCCGAATTATCCATGTTTTGTAGGACCAGCCCATGGACGCTAACCTCTATATTAATCATCTACAGACCAGTAACAGGGGAAAAACAAAAGCGATCATGCATTCAGGGGCTGATCAGGGGTCGTTGGCCAGACCCTGGGCAAAAGCAGCCTGCAGCCACAAGCTTTAAGAGTAAATCACGCTGTTAGCACACAAAGATGCTGTGGGGCTCAACGGCACTAATTCGTTTTCTCCCCTCTTTCAGGCGAGTAGCTTTTCAATGTTAAAAAAGCATTTTAAGATTCTCTACACATATGTGTACTGACCCATGTCTGTCTGTGATGAGATCTGGGTGGGTATTTGTACATCTCCTCCTGCCTCCCCCTTTTTATTGAAGGAATTAATAAAATTAAGTGTCCAAGACTTGACCTGATGAAAACTGTACCAGTCTCTGGTCCAAACACATCATCAGCACAACTGCTCTACCAGCACAAAAAAAACCATAAACCACTTCTCTGATGGGGAAAGGGAATGTTAGGCAAGGGCTGCGCTGCACATTGTCGTGGAGAGAGGTGACAAGCCAGGCACAGGAGCATCACAACCCCTCTGCGTGACCGGCAGTACCTGTGCCGTGGCGGGGAAGGCACGACAGGGAGGTGACAGCGGCAGGGGCACCGCAGCACCACACCAGCAGCCACCGCTGGGAGATCAGCACAGCAACGTCAGAGCCATGGAGGGCAAATTGCTGGTATGACCAGAAAGAGAAACATGGGGAGTGACAAAATGTCACCTAAAGTCTAAATTGGGACTCCGTTACCCATTTGGCTCTCTAACAACTGCTCCGGGGTGCATTAAAACCAGTTGAGAGCTGGAAACGTGTCTGCTGGCGGTTGCATTGCAGCAGGCAGGGCAGTGATGCTCCCTGTCTCCGGCTGACTCAGGCCCCTCGGCGTGGTGACATCTCTGGGACATCACAGCCCAAGTGTCTACTCAAAGGCAACGCCTAACAATGGTGAGCCAATTTCATCCCAAGTCTCTAAGCCCAGGATTTAATTTTGCAGGTGTTAAATTAACTGGATGGAGATTTAATGCTAGGAGCAATTTAGATGTCTATCAAACAGCACATGTGAGACAGTCCTGGAGGTCTGAAATAGCCAGAGCCAGGCAATAATACTGCAAACAATCCTGTGGAGGTTTAGTCACAGGCACCATCTTGTAATAAGGTCTACAACGACCTTGTATGAATAACAACTGGGATGCTTCTGCGTGTTGTGGAAAGTTAGAAGTGGTCTCCTCGGTGGAGACTGTACTTGCTTCACATTTTAAAAAAAGAATATCTTTAAAAGGAAAATACCATTTTCACCAGAAATTTCTGAGATGCAATAAACCACACGCCACAGGACTTCTGAAATCATCGATTCCCACTGCAATTAACATTTTAACATCATCTGTATTTCTTTTCTCTCCCTGGATGCGTGTGTGATAGACCACTTTCAGCACATTTCTTCCTACAGATTCCATGCTTTGTCTGCTATAAACCAAATTATCCCTACCTTCGCTTCCCATCTGCCTCTACGTGTGTGTACAGCACGTACTTGGGCTGCTGTGACGCCAGCAGTAATGTGTCCGATCCCGGGGCACGTTGTCAGGGATGATAAGTGAAGTCAGCAGCGATTATCAAACACGGAAAAGAGTGGAAGTGGAGAGAGAGGATTAGAATTTTTTTTTTCTAGTGAATTTTAATGGACTTTAATCAGCCACTCCATGTTGATTACCATAAACCTTTTGAGTTCTACGTTTCGTATGCAAGTATGCATGACGGTGATTGATACGGGTTTTTAACTCACCTAATTTAATTCCTGTACGGCAATCAACATTCAGCTGTCTCCAAAGCAATCAGACCGGCCCGTGCGCGAAGACGAGAAGAGCTCAGAAGGGCTTGAGGCTCTCTCAACCCTTCCCCTGCTCCTTCCCTGGCCACTGCCACAGCAGAGCCATCCTTGTCCTTGGACATGACCAGAAACACCATTTGCGACAACTGTCATGGAGAGAAGGGCTGAAAAGCAAGATGCAGGCTGCCAGAGGAGTGATTATTCTTTAATATATGGATCATAACCATCTTTACTGCATGGAAACACAGGGAGATCTGTAGGAAGTTCATAGAGAGATCGATTCACCGCTACAACAGGAAAATTGTGCTCAAGAAAATGGTAGTGCAGCAAGATTTGCAAGTTTCTGCCACCGATCGTAGAGGTACCTGCCCTAAATCAGGTGCATTTCTACTGCCTTAGTAGCCAGCCAGGTAATGTGTACCAACCAAAAAGTTATGCCCGACAGTTACACATGATAAATTACTATGAGTTTAAAAAAATGGGAAAACCCACATCAAATATGTTTAAGCCATTTTCATTTTGCCAGGTCCTAAATGGATCAATTTTCTGTTACAAATGATCTAATAGAAAACCCATTTGATTTGTTTGCTGAAAAATATGCTCCAAATAAATAATGTTACTTGTAAGCAAAAAACATGTAAAAAAATGTTGATAAAAAAAAATAGGCACATATTCAGTAAAAACAATGCAGAAATTCTGGGAATAATGGCAATTTCAAAGAGCCTTTGATGGAACTCTCACTTGGGAAAAAAACAAAGGGTAATTTTTCAACAAAATTGGATTCAGAAAAACATTTTGATTATCTCTAATCATCAGCGTAACTATTCTCTAAGGTATTACACAGCTATCCTAAAGAAAAACAGCATTTCAATAGAGGAGGAAGGAGCATGGTACAAATAGGCAAGGCTCAGCTCTTCCCTTAGCTCCTAAGATCCCAGTCTTGAAAGATTTATGCTGGTGTTTCTCTGCCTGTGCTGTTATGCCCAGCATGATTCAAGAAGATGCAAAGCTAAGCACAAATTTAAACCATCTTGGGAAGCTGAGAGCAAGCCCCAGAAGTCTGACCCAGGACAGCTGGCACACATCTTATATTCTCCAGCCTTGTCCCACACGAGTTTTCTTGTTCCGTATTCACCTATTTTGAAGTCTCTAGTCCAAGGGACGTGCAGCACTAAACTGGTGCTTTTTTCCCTAAATCAAGTGCTTAAATGGAACTGAAGTGAACCACGTCCTATGTAGGAAGAAACACGAAGCCGAGCAAATCTACAGAGGAGGCAGAAGGTGGCAAAGCCTCAGGTGGCTCCAGACACACCAGGACCAGAGCTGAGGTCCCTCCCCACCTGCCTGGACGTACCATCATCATTATGGTTTCTTCTTGTTCTCTTAAACATTTTACAAAGTTAACAAAAACCCTGGGGGAAAGGTGTTCTCTTTCTGCGGCGCTCCAGCGCACGCTTTTCCTGAGCCGAGCCAGCGATTCCTGGGGGCTTTCATCATCATTTGATTTCTACGATTATAATATATTCCACTTCTGCTCTGAAACTGCCCTTGGGATTCAAGCACTTTTTAATGTCAGTAGGAAAAAGAGATACCATCTACTGAGGGCTATTTGAATGACTACAAGAACATTTCTGAGCCGGGAGTTCAGCGGAGTTTTCACACCAGTCTATAATAACGAAAAATGCAAGATGGGACCGATATGTAGCAAGAAGAAGCTAGTGTTGGGGAAAGGATATATTTTAACCTAGCATACTGGCTGATTTTGTGAAAACATGTGCCCACATACCAAGTAGCCATAAAATAAATATTAATATTATCTCAGTTGTCTCTTAATACAAAGGACACAAGCACTGGAAGCTGAGGTTCACAGGTTTATCTTCACAGGGGATCGCAGTTCCTCAAAGCCCTGAAATCTGGCACCTACGTACCGCCTGTCTGCTTTGTGACAGCTCTTTTCAGATTCTGCTCCCCTAAAAAGCATCCATTTGTTTCATTTGTCTTTCCATTGCTCTGTCACTTCCCCAAGTTCGAAGGAATTGGAGCTTTGTGCGTGCGGGGGGAGCTGATGGATTGACAGCGACGTCTTGTACTAATAATCCCCTGAGCAAGACAGCCTCCGGGGGAAAAACATCTAAACCAACACACTCAGCAAGAGCAGAAAGAGATTAAAAACATGCAAATCATTGTTTTATGATTACTTTTTTTTTTTTTTCATCTGTCCTCCAGGGTAAGGCAACGGTCTCCTACACTCTGCTCCAAAAAGGGGGACATTCCATGAACTCTACCTGTGGACCTGCTGATATGTTTTCTTAATTGTAAGTAAATGCACTGAGTTACCTAATTATTTCTTTTAATTACCATGTTATAGCATTGTGTGTTACTCAATAGTAATAGTAAAAAAAATTTCCTCTTTGGCACTACCGACTACATCCAGACTACCACCTCTGGAGACTGCCTGCATCTGAGAGCGGAAGATTTCTACTTTTGCCAGCACGGAAATATATTCAAACCTCCACAGACAGTCAAATGGTGGTGCAGAAGGCACTCAGACAAAGAAACAGTTTCTCATCAAAGTGGTAAATCTGTTTGAAAAAAGACCTTAAGAAATTTCTCCTGAAGATCAGCATCTTTCCACCCACTTGCCTCTGCTGGAAAATTGTATTAATAAAGTCAGATCAGAATTGTATTAATAAAGTCAGCCAGCATGGTGGCACCGTGTTTGCAGGGAGAGGTGATGTTCACAGCACTGGGAACACGCTCTCAGTATCTGCGCATCACTCATCAATCCATTAAATTCTTGCCAAACAGAAAAAAAAAAAAAAAAACCCAAACCAACACACAGTAGGTCTGTTGGCAGCAGTTGTGGCACAAGTTCTTGGAGAAACTGAGGCAGGAGCTTGTGCAGACCCCAGGGGAAGGGGAGGGAAGTGGGTGGCCCAGATCCTGTCCCACATCCTGGCATACAGAGAGGTTGGCAAAGCGGCATGGAAGGCAATGGTCTCAGGGCCACCAGTGGCCATTAGATAGCCACATCTCCATCTTCCCCTGTCCTCAGTGCTGGTGGAGAGCAGGAGTCAGGGGAAGGATGGAGTTGGCTGTGCCTACAGCATGGCCAGGGCATCTCCATCAAAATGGTCAAGGAAAGACCTTCACCCTGATGGCCAGGGATAATCCTCCCTATGGATGGCCAGGAAGACCTCTCCATGCTGACGGCTAAGGTAATATCTCCATCCTGATGGCAGCTCAAGATGGCTGTTGACTGGGGAACTGCCAGCTAAGGCCACCAAATTTGAGTCACTTAGGGCTCGATGGTACCAGGTAGCTTTCTTTTGGCTTCAGATGTCAGGCTCCAGTAAACTGCACTGAAAATCTTGGATACATACTGGGAAAATCTGAGTTATGCACTGTGCTGTAGAAATTGTCTGGCAGGCAAGACTTGGAGGTCCTTCTGCAATGCAACAGCATCCACCGCTCATCTGGCTTGCTCTAACCAACCTCAGCCATTGCCTGAGCTTTCCACCGTCCCCACCACAGTGGTCCTTTGCAGCTCTCCGTCTGTGCTTTTTCAGAGGTCTGTCTTTTTTCTTTTTTTCAAGAGTAATTTCTTTTTCTAGCTTTTCTTTCGCATAAAAGATTAGTCTTCTTTCTGAACACACTTCTTTGTTGCAAACAGTTGCCAACACTTTTGGGTGTTTTTGTTGTTTATGAGCAATGGAGTGTCTTTTTTCCTGCTTTTCCCTTTTCTTCTTCTCTTTAAAACCTTACTGAAATTTTCACAATATTTTTACTCTACAAAAACCCAGGGCTTGGAGGCAAGGTACTATATGGATTTCCATCTCGAAGTGGGGATTCTTTAGAAAAGAGAAATAGAAAAAGGCCACCACCATCAAGTCTACTTCAAATAATTCCCAAACTCTGATCTCTGTGAAAATTAGACTTTCCTTGTAGTCAATTAAGAGTTCCCTCAACAAAATCACACCAGTGTAGTGAAAGAGATGATTTGTTACAAGAACATAAAGTATCCAGGCAAGTCAAAGGTAGCGTCCCAACAAAACCAGCCCCAGAGATGTACTGGGGAGTCCACAACAAGCAAGAAACTCTCTCCCCAGCCCACATTCCAGGTATCCATCATCAGACAATGATCATAATACACATTTACCTTTCCTACACGTTGCTCCTTACATTTCTAAGCAAATCACAGAGAAAACCACAGTGCAGTTCCTATTCTACCCATTAGTCAGGGGAAAAAAATCCCAATGACACACAGAGACGCAGACAGAGTTTAAATATAAGCTGGCATGGCAAAAATAACCTCTGTATGGTAAGAGCTGGATGCAATATATGTACGTGAGTGCTCCAGATTGTGCACAAAGCCAAATCACCACCCGCCAGGACAGTTGCACATTGCCATCCAGCAGGTAGGATGCATCTTGATATAAACTGCCTGCTTTAAATAGACTTTGAACTGGAGCTGTAGTCTATTTCTGAAGGCTAGATGTGTAAGTAAGCTGGTTGAAGCTACAAAACACAGTCGGACAATGAAGTCTTGCTTTTTCTACTGCTATTGGCACCAGTCCTGCTTTGGATCACAAGTGCTTTCCAAACTTTATTATTTCCAGTGTCTTCAGTTTTGAGGTCTAACTTTGATCCTGACTACTTGGGAGAACTGATTCTGTTACAGGGAAGAAGTGTACTGGCGAAAATGAGGCCCCTTCATAGAAACAGACAAAAATGAGACCACCCAAACATTATTGCTCACTTCTGCACACTAGCAACTTCACACACTGGAAAGGGGTTACTGGGCTGTGACAGTCTCACTGTCCAAGGACAGTCTTACCACCACGATCCAGGAACCTCTCCAGTGTTCACGTCTACACCAGGGGCCGTGACAGCACTTCTGGGCTGGAAACCCAGACTATGAACCAAGAGAAGTCTCTTGTTGATGAATTCACCACCTGCAAGTGGTCAGCTTTCACACCACTGCATGCCACATACTCAGTGGAGTGCCTTTGTCAACACAAGAAGATTTAACAAAACATCTAGAACTGTTCTCCTTCCACCAATATCAGCCTCAGCACCGGCACCTGGCTGTTCCTTCCACAAGAGGTAGGCTGTTATTTCGGCAATGACATGGTCTGTGGTGGGGGGTGGTTGGATCTGTCACCGTGTGAAATTGCACACAGAGACACGAACACTTTCTGTACTCCTCCAGCAAGGCGAATTCGCCATCATCACATTAACTCCTCTGCAGGAACAAGAGGAGAAAACTCACATATAGGGACAAATTGCGTTAGGTTTATCTACTGGACTTCAAAAAGAAAAATCCCTCTCTAAGCAAAACCATCTCTGTAGAGAGTCAGGTGCCAGTGGAGGCACGCACCGCTCACATGCCTTACCGGCATTCTCAGCCCCTGCCTTCCCTCCCACACCATCACCCGCCGTGGCTTCTCCATACCCTGCCCTGTGACACCGTGGTTCCCACACATTTTCTCCTTCATTTCACTCTATTAAAGCACTAATTGATTGACCAGATCATGAGAGCCCGGATCTCTCCCCTGGGATGCTCTCGCATTTGCAGTGACAACTGCAAACAAGATTACGGATGGGCAGTTTCGCACAGCAAATCATTAAAGCATCAGCAGCCGTGCCGGGAGGACGAAACTGCTGTGTCCCATCCCAGCCACGTTCCTCTGTTATCCCACATTTGCAGACAGCTCTGAGCCCCCCTTCACCTCCCTGAGCTCCCTCCCCAGCCAGCACCAGATGCAACACTGCACAGCTGGATGTGGCCCTGGCTCTATTTTTCCTGCATCTGGGGAAAAATGCCCGCTGGTGCACACTGCCAAGCTTGCTGGCTCAGGAGCATGGGGGTTTCTGCTGTGCCTGGCCTGTCCCTGGTCTGTCCCTCCTTCCTTGCCACAGGGTGTTGTGGGATCCAGATTTGGCAGCACCCACTCATCCACCAAAGATCATAAAACCCAACTGTCCTGGTGTCAGCTGGGACAGAGTTAACTCTCTTCACAGCAGCTAGTGAGAGGCTGTGTTTGGATTTGTGCTGAGAAGGTGGCTGATATCGTGCTGATGTTTACAGCTGCTGCCAGGAGAGTTCAGGGCTTTCCAGCTTCTCTGCTGTGCCCGTGTCTGCAGGGGCAGGAGAAGCTGGGAGGGAGCACAGCTCCAGTCGCTTTAGGTTAGGTAGTGAGACCCAAACTAGCCAATGGTCTATTCCATATCGAGCACGGCATGCCCAGGATAGAGGTGAGGCTCTGTCCAGAAGTGTTCTTTCTTTCCAGGTCGTCTCTCTCGGGGTGATCCCTCTCCCAGAGTTGTCTCCCTCCCTTGATCAGCTCTCAGATGCTCAGGCTCTCATCTCTCTTATGGGCATTGCAGTTTCAGGACTCTTCCTGCTCCGGGATCGTTAGCTGGGAACAGGCTGAGCCTTGGTCATCGTGTGATGAGCAGTGTCACTGTGTGTCACTCATTTGTATGTTTGTATATATTACTATCACCATTATTATTATTTCCAATATTATTGTAGTTTAGTTATTAAATTTTTCTTCTCTCAACCCATGAGTCTCTTTTCCCTTCCCCCCTTTAATTCTCTCCTCCATCCCTAGGAGTCGGGAGGGTGAACAAGCGGTTGGGTAAAACTACAACACCAACGTCTTCCTCCCCCTAGAAAAAGTATGTGGAAGCCCAGAGAGATGAAAAGTTCTCCCAAGCTCAGGAAACACAAGCTGTTGCTGAGCTGCTCCATTTGCAGGACCTGCCTCCCTGATCGTCCTGTTGTCCCCCCAAAAACTGAGAAGACATCACTGTGGTGGAACAAGGAGATCTCTGAGCAGCATCTCCCCAGCCTGAAAAACTGGTGCCTGCCTACTCCTGTAAAGTAGCCTTATTTATCCCAAACGGACCAGCCTCCTCCTGAACACCAGTGAATCATAC
The DNA here is from genome assembly GCF_000699245.1 of Pterocles gutturalis. NCBI lineage: Eukaryota > Metazoa > Chordata > Aves > Pterocliformes > Pteroclidae > Pterocles > Pterocles gutturalis. Next base: position 33,989 of record NW_010119014.1, read on the forward strand.
TGGGCAATACCTAACGCGATGAATGGGCACTCTCGAACGAGCAGATGATACAGCGCCGTTCCCTCATGCAAGACAAAGCTTCCAGATATCCTTGCACAGGCAATGCATTAGCACTGCCTGAAATGACGTTCCCTGCAGCTTCCACGTGCACACAGTAAAGAGAGAGGGGAAAAAACAGCAGGCAGCGTTTTGCCTCTCAAATGATCACCATCCAAAGTATTGACTTTTCAAAATAATCTCATCAGTGCCGCTGGGTACGGAATTTATTCTCCATCCGATGCAGATGCAGCCCCTGTTGTTTAACCATTCAAACTTGTTCTGACTTCAAATAGCATTTTAGCCAAGACTGAAAGGTTTATTTTAATTAAAAGCCTATAATCCAAGATTGTTATTGCTTCTGTTCCTGTTGCTTACCCGCAGGGACTGGAGATCCACTACACTACGTCCTGTGCAAGCTATTTAACACTTGTGCCTGAAGGTCTTTGCACTTAGCAACAATCTGGGCAGAAATTGTAGATGAATATGAAATCCCAGTTTCTCCCCTCTCTTTTCATCCTTCTCCATAGCTCAGAATGGCAGGGCACAGTGGACAGATTTGGAGTCTGCTTGCCAAAAAAAAAAAAAAGAGCTAATATTTACTGGTAGTGATATTTATCTTTTCTGTAATGCTCTTCATCTAAATTGCTTTACAGACCAGAATGACCACTCATTGGAAATGCCTCAAAACTCACTTGTACCAAACGCAGCCCTCAGTGCGTAACTGGAACCAGACTCATATTCCCTGAGCTCTGGAAAAACAAATCCTCATGCCTGAAAATTCATCAAATAGCATCTCTGTGACCATGCAACAGCTACCAAATCACCTCCTGCTGCTGGCTTCCAAAGCAATAGGTGCTCCCCAAATCTCATCTATGCTCTTTTTTTCTTTACATTTTGTTGTGAATAAGTGCAGACCCTGTGGAAGCAGGCAAAGGGGATGTTTGCATCGTTGCTGTAGGCTTGCCATTGCAGGGCTGCCCCAAACCAGGGAGAACAGGGTTTCACTGGGTGCTTCCAGCCTTTAAACTCCTCCTGAGCGTGATCCTGCACTCTGAGGACTGCCTAATGGTTACCGGACAGTTGTGGATTTAAGAAAAAATATTTAGGACAGTTTAAGACTATCTTAAACATTTAAGACAGTTAAAGATGTCTGTGCACGGGCACGTGTTAACTTCCATGTGCACACAGTTGGCATGAGGATGAAAAAACCATTTGGAAACAGAGCAGGAGGCACCCGGGGATGTTCTCTGCAAAACCGTGCTTGGTGTGTGCTGCATCTCGCTTGGGAAAGACACTTTCTGAGATGGAGGAGAGTCTGTGTTTGCTCAGCTCTCCTGATATCGTTGGTCTGTATTGACTTGGCCTGAAATAGTATTTGGAGAGATGATTTTTCCCTCCCCGTAAATACCTCCTGACTGGGCTGCGGGACCGTGGAGAGCCATTCTAACTGGAGCAGAACTGATCGCCGCTACCTGAGAAAGCAAGAGTCAGCCGCCGTAAACACACACCAATATGACTCAATTTAAAGCCCGCATGGGAAATCAAGGAGGGAAAACGCATCTCAGAGACCCTTCATGTCTCTACCACCTGCCAACACACAGATATCAGGCAAATCCTGCTTCTCCTGGGCTGACCATCGCTCTTTAGGCAATGTATGCAATGGGAGGGATGCACCCTTTCCCCATTATTTCAATTCTGCCTCTTCCACGCATGATCCCTTGATCTACTCCCTATTCTTCCACCACTTCTACCCCCTCCCTGTCTCCTGCAGCCCCACTGCTGTTGTTGTAAGATCCTTCTGCCATCTGGAACCGCCTTCCTGTATCCCACCAACTCACTCCCAGCTTCGTCTGCAAGGGCTTCTCCAGGCCCTCGCCTGTTCCTTTGAATTCCTCTCTCCTTCTGCTGCTGTTTGTTATTTAACTCTGTCATTGCACTATTTAAAGTGTTATTAAGGTGCCCTTGGAACAGAGTGCCCCAGTATAGAAAGCTGGACCCTTGGCAAAAATACCCTGAGAGCCAAGATTGTGACAGCTGGAAGGAAGCTGTTAGGGTGGAAGAGGGGAAGGCACTTTCTGGATGCCAACATGGATTTTCTCTCCCGCTGGGATTGATATAAAAGCCTCTTCAAGATGCATTTTGCTGCCTGCAGCTTTGGGGTAAGGGTTCATGCTAACACTGCTCAGCCAGCTGCCCAAGGCAGAGCTGTCCCTTCTTGTCCCACCCTCTCTGCCCTTGTCACCTATAGCACCATGCGCAACCACAGGCTTGTGGGCACCATCCTCTCCTTAAAATCACTCCCTGGGGATGACTGCAGGGGTGGAGTGTTCCATCAGCAACCCAAATTCATCCCCCTCTCCCTGTCATTCTTTTACAGAAAATATGAAATATGCATGTCAAGGGGATATGGGAAACACAGCCAGGCCCTGGTTCTGAAAAGGGCTTTGCTTCAGATCAGGTGTAATCCCATGGGAGATAACACAGATGCTTAAAGACAAGGTGACTTACCACCCAGAGAAGCTGTGGATGCCCCATCCCTGGAGGGGTTCAAGGCCAGGCTGGATGAGGCTTTGGGCAACCTGGGCTAGTGGGAGGTGTCCCTGCCCATGGCAGGGGGTGGGACTGGGTGGGCTTTAAGGTCCCTTCCAACCCAAACCGTTCTGTGATTCTATGACCCTGCGGACAGCATGGGTAAAGCCAGGTAGGAATGGGCAAAGAGAACCTGTTCCCTGAACAGTACTTCTCTAACATGGTTTTTTCCTTGCTTTATCTTTGGGAATAAGCAGCAAAATTACTGTATTCTTCAAGAGCTCTCCTACCTCAGGAGAAATGAAATGTGAGATGCAGCATTCTCTTCAATGGCTTTGAAATCCAGGAAAGTGCTATGTAAAGAGATGTATTTTTACCCTTACAAGTAAAAGACCATAAATTTTTTTTCCAAGGCCCTGGAGCACTTGTGCAATTCAGTCAAAGCTTTACTGCCTGCGGAGAACCCCCAGGGCTGTCCCTTCCCACCGTGAGGCTGGTTAGTTGAAATCTCCGCATCCTTTTCATTCGCCCCACTGCAGCCTGGGGGGCACAAGGGCCACTGTCCCTGCTGCATGAAAGAGCAACACAAAAGCTGAGTCCAGGAGCCCTGCTGCTCTAAAACCAGAGCACACGTCCTCCCTTCCTTGCAGACCTCTGAGCAAAGCCACCACAGGCATTGACATGGGGTGAAGGGTCATAAGTAGCAGTGGGTTAACCTGCAAGCTGAACTTTAGGGAGAGCTCCAGACTTCTCTGCTTCCCCATCAAAGAAGTCAGCTCATGAGCTTGATTTTTCCAAGGGCTATTTTTGCTTCTGGTACAGCTCTGGTGAGACCAGTCTCACCAGGGGGACTGGAAGGCACCAGTGGCTCAGTGGGATGAACTGGTTCTTACTCCTCTCCTCGTTCCTCGTGTGCTGGGATGAGGCTCACAAGGTGCAAGGGAGGCACTAAAATATCCATGACTGCCACTGTCCTGCCCTTCATGGTACAAATTTAGCTCTTCACCTCTCCCAGTATGTAACAAACCACTGTGGCTTCACCAATGCCAAACTCTTCCTTTGACGACTGAGTACTGGAATCCAGACCAGGATTTCCAGGGTTATTTCTATCGCATGCCAGGAAAAAGTTTTTAAAAGACTTTTAATAGACTTTTACAAAACTCCACCCAATTCAGTATGGACAATGTAAAAAAAGACAAAAACACTTATGTCCAGGTTGACTCTTGATTCACATAAACTTGGTAACAGCCAAAGTTTTATAGCAAGCAAAGCCTGTTGGATGGTCAATGAACTGAGGAGTAATCTCACAGGAAGCCATACATTTAATCCACTGGCAAGAAACATGCAGCACTGTGTTTTGGCAGATTTTTAATCCCTGCCATAACAGCCTGGACTGTCTTTGCTTTTCCAGGAAAGTCTAATGTTTAAAATCACACTGCACAACAGATGTAAGGCAGCTCCTGCTGCCAGACCTGCCTCCCCTCTGAAGCCTGCAACTGGCAGGACCAAACCACCCCAGGGCAGCACCATGGGTAAAACTTGCACTGGCACAACACGGTTATAGAATCATAGAATCATTAAGGTTGGAGAAGACCTCAAGCATCATCAAGTCCAACTGTCAACCCGACACCACCTAACCCACTAAACCGTGTCCTGAAGCACCACATGTATACATTTCTTGAATGCCTCCAGATGTTCCTCAGCCATGGACCTGAATTAACCGCAGAAGCTCTGATCAGACGTGACCTGCATGGCACACCTCGCTCTGCTTGGAGGATCCCTCCACTACAGCCAAGGGATGTAGAGCAGTGGCGCATTTCAGAGAGCTGACGGACAGGTTCAAGGTTCCTAACTCAAAAGATTCATTGAGAAAAATGTTTTTCTCTTTCAAAAATGAATTCCAAAATGCTCCCAAACACGTTGCACACATAATTGGGTTCTTTGTTGTGTCCAACTGAAGTTCATCTGCTATAATTTCTTCCCCTTCCTCCTGCACAGAGCTTAGATGACAACAGGTCCCCCCAGCAACATGAGATGGTCTTACACAGTACACTGGGAGACAGATCCCAGTAGCCTTTACACAAGCATTCATGCCTAGTAAAACATCTTATGCTCCCCACCAAATCACTTCTGAAAGCTATTGAGAGTTGGTTAAAGTTGCATTTAAAAAAAAATGACCACTTACCTGCCAGAATATGCTGTCTATTGTATTTCCCAGAAAGCCATCTCTGCCTTCCGATGATACCAGCTTAGGTCCCAGAATAGTCATAAATTCATCAAAATCAACCTGGCCATCCCCTGGAATGAGAGAAAAAGATCAATGTACCACTACTAAACCCATGTCCAATGTGCCGCTCTGGATCTGCTGCATATCATGGACCCATACACGCGCTATGGCACCTGCATTGGGCTTGCTTAACCTGGAGAAGAGAAGGCTCCGGGGAGACCTTAGAGCAGCTTCCAGTGCTGAAAGGGGGCTACAGGAGAGATGGGGGGCTCTTGATCAGGGGGTGCAGGGACAGGACAAAAGGTAACAGTTTCAAGCTGAAAGAGGGGAGATTGAGATGAGATGTGAGGAAGAAATGTTTTCCTGTGTGTGGGGTGAGGCAGTGGCCCAGGGTGCCCAGAGAAGCTGTGGGTGCCCCATCCCTGGAGGGGTTCAAGGCCAGGCTGGATGAGGCTTTGGGCAACCTGGGCTAGTGGGAGGTGTCCCTGCCCATGGCAGGGGGTGGCACTGGGTGGGCTTTAAGGTCCCTTCCAACTCAAACCATTCTGTGATTCTATGATACACCAGCAACATTGTACCTACAGACCCAAATGTGTTATGATCCCAGTGAATGGCCCATGTTGTGGCATAACCACACCTGCAGGCAGGACCAGGTGATGCACCAACAGAGATAAACAGGTTGTTCCCCAGCCCTGGTGAGTTTGTAGGAAAGTCACTTCTCAAGAAAAACAAATTTTGGTGGGAGGACAGGAGCTGTGAGCACGGCTGGGGCTCTTCCCCTCTCCAGAGCTACCGAACAGCTGGGTCTCTGCACAGCTTTTCTAAGACCAACCTGCCCCTCAAGAAGAAGGGAGCACACGCAGAGGGAAGAACCAGACTGTTGTGAATCCACAAGGCATTTCATTTCAGCCTTCCATCAGCAGCTGCCTCTTCAAAGCCCCGTGTGCTCAGCATGCCGAGCAGGCAGCTCAGACCCAGTTCTGGTGCCGTTAGTGGAACAGGAGACGGCTCCCGCCGTTAATGAACTAATCCTGTGCGGTCCCCAGCCCCTGCAGTACATTGTATGTTTTGTAAATGAGACATGTGGCTGCCTGAAGTATATCTGAGCATTGTATCAAGTACTACTTTTCCCTCAGAGAACTTGTGTGATGCTTAATGAAAATGGCAAAAAAAAGGGAAATTCATGCCTGCTGAAGGATCTTAAAAATACCTGCTTGTCTGAACAGGGCAGTTCAATGTCTGCAGGCCTCTCGTTTGTCTGTCAGTCCATAGACATATCCTCCTACACGTTATTAGACCAGTTAATATGGGTGGATATATTAGCCCTCCTTCAAGGCTGGAAACAGAATCAGCAACTGTAAGACTTTGTGGTTGTTTTTTTATTCCAATTCAGCTGGAACTGACTGCATCCAGATCTCCATGTAGTTGCTGTTGCTAAATTATTAGGTGTAAGAGGTGTCTGAAACCATCAGAATAAAGCAGATCAATGCAAGGGCTACTATTAAAATGTCACTGTTGACTGCAGTACCTGCGCAGCCCTGCATGACAGCTTTACCACGTGCGGCCGCTCTCTCTCCTTTTTCATTGTATTTCATACGCTTGATCTGAGCATATGCACCGCTGATTGAAATCTCTCTGTGTCCTTATCTTCATAGAAACACAATGGGAAAATAAGCAGAGTCAAAACGCTCGTTTGCCAGAATAGTGATCTCTACTCGCTAGGCTCTGCCTGTAATTTTGTAAAGACAAGAGTGAATGTCCTGGGGACGAGGTAGTGATGGGGGTGCTGAAAGGAAACCCAGCAGGGATTCAGAATAGCTTTGATCTTGTAACATGCAAGAAGACCCCATCCAACTGCTAACGTTGCTCACATCTACAGGGCTCAGTACGTGCTGAGGAAGGACCTTATTTCTGGGACAGCTTATTAAGCAGAAAGTGAAAGGGGTTGGCACCCCATCACTTGGAAAGCCGTTCTTTAAAACATTTATGGGATACGAGGAAATGTGTTCTTTCAGCTTCCCCATGGGAGGCATCAGTTTATGACATGAAGTCGGCTTGTATCAGTCACTGCACATTGGATCACGTTGGGGAAGGTAATGCAAGGTGACAGTGGATTCAGGGCGATTTACATTGCAGTACATCAGCAAGATGCGGTACAGCAACAAAACCATACACTTCCATGCAAATTGGGTTAAATAAATTATCCAGATTAGCAAGAAAACAATTTGCATTTTAAAGAGATTCTAGTACCTGCCTGTGAATATATTTGGTCTACCCATATGTGACCCCAAAATACTGAGTTATTCAATCTGCGTTTTCTACAATGTCATTTCATCCACAGAGGAGAGGCAGGACTTAGTCTACATGTGCCTCATGAGAAAGCAGGTGCCAGGACTCCTGGGCTCTGCGTCTGACTCAGAACAAAACTTTGGGCAAATGCATGCTCATAACTTCCCTGTGCCATTGCCAGGGATCATAACTAACTTCACAGGGTTCAATTTTCAGCTTAATCATAGCATTCCCCACAACCTCAGGAGAAAGATGCCATTACAAAATGCATTGTCCCCTTATTGACTGATTTTTCAATTTAAACTGTTAACTAGCAAGGAAACTAGACCCCAAAACATTTTCCCTGGTAGAAATAGTCCTTTAACATCCATTTTAAGCTGCAGAAAACAAACCTTCCTGCCATCAGAATCTCAGGAGACTGCAGCATCATAATACCAAGAAAGATAACTCACAATTTTGGCTGAAAATTCCCTTTACAGTAAACAACCAGGAGAGAAATGTTATAAAAACCAACACATAGGCTCCAAGACGCACCCAGTGCAACTCCACATGTTTGCAAGGTGGAAAAGCACAGGGTTGCTCTCTACAACCACGGCACAACCAGGTAATGCCCAACACCCACATCGCCTGTGGGATTTACATGCATCCAGGCCACCCATCAGACCCTAGGAGCACTCCACTTGGAATTTGTGCTGGTACCATCCAAAGATGCCTTCCTCCTCTTCCTTCTCCTCTGAGCCATAGTCACGCACATGGCGCGCTACAAGCCGACGCACGATGCATTCATCTGTTGGAGAATCTGCATTGGAGGCAAATCAAACACCGCACACATCCCCACATTTGGCTTGGCTGTGCCTACAGATGTGCTCCTCACCCCAGAGTAGTTGATATTCAGAGCGAGCATTATGCGGCTTATTCAGAAATGAACTTTCAGATGGGTTTAAGGGATGGGAAGAAGGGGAAGAAAATGCCAGGCTCGAGCACATGCTGCTCTCCCCTTCCCTTGCTCCTTACCATGAGCCCTGAACAACGCTGCCATCAGCAGCGGTCACACAGCCCCAAGCCCTTGTCATCCCCCCGGGGCCGATTTATAACGCGTGCGGTGTTCACATCCTCTCCCCGCACCTTCTACCTCCAAGCTCACATCAACTACTTTAACAAGAACACATCCCACTGAAGGAAAACAACCTTGGAAGGAGGCATAGGGCACAAGCAGCCAAAAAAATTACAGCCAGGATGGAGCAGGCTGTGCTCCCCATCCAGTGCCAGTCTCAGCCATCCTCCTCCCCCTGTTCCCACCAGTTACAATGCAGACCAGGTTTATAAACCCGAGCCATGCTGAAGTCCCTGATGGATGAAGGCACTCCCATATTGCAAAAACTGATTTACAAACTGGGAGGGTGGAGAGACCTCGAGGCATGGCGATGCAGGTCAGCTGGGGCAGGGGACGACCGTCAGATGGGAAGGTGGGTGTAGAGCAGAGGTGCTCTGGGGCAGGATGTGTCCCAGATGCCACCTCATCCCTGAGCTACCACCCATCTGCCAAGGGACGGTCACTGCTTGTGTGGGTGATCTTAGCACAACACCAGAGATGAGTCTAACCCTTGATTTTAAACCACCTAAACCATGTATTTACTTACAGCTGTGCCCTAACATTTTCCTTCTCCATGATGCTTCCTCTTAATCCCGGCGAGGGGGTTAGCTGAACCTTGCATGACTAAAGTGATGACTCAGAGCATTGCTGGCCACATCATCAGAGACAAATCAGATCTGCTTATCATTACCAGCCCCTTAGCATCAGCTGGGAGCTAAGTGCTTCCAGATACCCACAAAGGTTTGCTCTCTGCAAGACACCATCCCAGTTCCTACAAAAAACCAGGCAAATGTAATAATAAAAAGGAATAGTGACTACATGCACTGTTAACAGCCTCATGTGAGCCTGGCTCATTGCTCCATCATGGAAAGGAGATGCCTGAAGACACCCAGCAGCATCTTTGGGTTCTTTGGGAGCCGTTTCAGTGCCCCATGACCGCATATGGCCCAGCATGGGGTCCTGGACCTGCCAAAGTCACAACGCCACTGTTCGCTCACTGGGTGCAGAAAGATCTTGGGGATAACTGCAGCTGTGCTGTGAGCTCAGTTTGGTTGCCACCATGGAGCTCTACGGAGCTACAGCAGGGGATCATCGGACCCCGCATCATATTCAACATCCACTTATGCTGAGCACGCCAAAGACAATGGAGCGGCAGCTCAGAGCAGTGTGGAGCTGGGAATCCAGGCTCCCTTCCAGCTCTCCCAGATGCTGCAGCCCAAGGAAATTAGCTTTGGACATGTCAGCCCCAAGGAGGGGGTGTCTGCACCTGTGAAAAATGGCCATTAGCTCTTCTAAATAAACCAACAGGATGTTCAAAAAGGAAAAGCACTAATGACTTAACGTACAGAGGAGCCTGTAAAACTACCACTGCACTCCCAGGGAGCAAACTCAGAGTTGGACATGGATGTTGGGGGGATCTGAAGCAGCCTCCAGCATTTTTGAAGGGGGATTTACTCTCCTAAACTACTTGCCTTCAAACCCCATTCGTCCATGTTGGGATTGTGCTTCCAGATCCCCAGGCCAAGGAGGTTTCAAGGTGCTGGCGTTTGCTCTTGCAGGAGGTGCTGTGCATCCCGGTGCGTCAGAGCTGAGCACAGAAACTCACAGCCCTCTGTAAGCTGATGGGCTTTCAGCTCCAGCCTAACGATTTTGTTTCCTCTCATCCCCCTTGACTTCAGTGATGGGGAGAAGGGAAAGTATTTGCTGGAAGATGTTTCCTGCTAAACAGGAGGGCAGGAGAGCTCTGCAGTCACCTTGTCAGAGCACCAAGCAGGGCACCCACCGCACCAAACACCCCCAGCTGCACTTACACCAAGCCAAGCTACACCCGCGTGGCCTGAGCCCCATCCTGTCTTTCTCTTGGTACATCTTGCTCCCACAGGATCTACCATCAGTCCAGGTTGGACATCCCGGGCAGGGGGAGTGGAGCAGAGCACCCCCAAACCACGCGGGACGTGGCAGAGGGGAGAGGGATGGGGCTGAGCCGGGATGGCAAGTCCCCACATCCCAGGTAGCAGCAGGCAGTGCATGGGCTCTTGCAAAGTCTCCTGACAGAGCTTTTCTGCTTTGAAGAAATAATTAATCGCTCAGGGGAGCAGCAGCATGAACCCCTCTCACCCTCCATCCCATGGGAGAGCCTTGACCCTCAGCCTTCAGCCATCCAAAAGTCTCCTGTCGGAGTGGCTCCCTTGGAGGATGTGATTAAATATTCACTGGGCTGGAGAAAGAGCGGGAGAGGGAAAGAAACAGAGAGGGGGAACACGCGCGTGGATTGTATCGCCTGTACCCAAGGGCAGAACAGACTCACACCTGGTTTTCAGAGCCTTGTGCATTGAACTGGGAGCTTGCATAATTTGGCCTGACTGCTTCCTAAATAAGTCTTTTCCCTGGCCACTTTCAGGATAATTGGGTTCTCCCTCCTCCTTAAAAGTTTCTTGTCATGGCACTAGAACGAGGCACACACTGAAACAGAGATGAGGATCTGCTGTGTGCAGACTGATAAGTATTCACGCTTTTTTTTTTTTCCCCTCGAGTTTGACCTCCAGAGCGCAGCTAGGTGATTTATTTAAAGTTAATGAGCTAGTCTTTTGCAGCTTGGGTCCCAGGCGCACACAACACTCCTGTTTATTTTTATTCTCCTAATAGCTAGCTGCAGTGCCTCTGTCCCGCTCCATGTCATTGTTTGCGCCCATGAAGTAACCCGAGTGGCAATAACACGGTCTGGGGAAGGCTGCTGCTGCCGCTGTGCCTTGAAATGTGCACAGAAAAGCTCCAGCCACAGGATATCTCCCAGCTGAGTATTTCGGGTTCAGAGATTTTAAGGTCAGAGGAGAACAGCCTGATCGCCAGCCTGACCCTTTCCCCAGCACGACCCAGGGACTTTCTGCCTAATTACAGCCTCAAGCCAGAACTTCAGCGAGAACTGGAGAAGGTCTTTCATAAAACTTCCGACTTTGAAAAGAGTTTTAGTTCTAGGTGACCATGAAATTGGCTGAAATGAAGAGGTACAGCTCCACTCGAATGCTGACACGGCTGTTTTGCAGTGGGGAAACTGAGGCACGGAACATCACCTTCCCAAACGTCGCCAGCAGGGCTGGGTGCCAGACCTCCTTGCCCGCCCACACAGTGATCCGCAGGCATGGGATGTGCAGCCACTCCCCAGGATGGAGAAAGACAACAATAAGCATCTCCCATTTCCAAAAAGTCTTGTTTGCTTTTCCTTGGGAGTTTTTGCCCCAGAGCCATCTGCAAAGGGTCTCTGATATTCCCCATCAAGGCATACACATAAAAAAAAATATAATTTCTCATTTCTCTTGCTCCCTGGAAACAGTGGGGGCATATCTGTCAGCCACTCTTTTACCATTCAGCAGCTTTGCCACACATCCCAGAGCTTTAGTGACCTTTTTTGGAGGAAAAACTTCCCTGGAGCTGAAGGAAAGGGTGAAACATCTCCACTGGAGCCCACCCTGTCCCTTAAGGGCACCTCCATGTCCTGCGGTTTGAGGAGCGGCTGTGTGGAGCTGGCTGCTCTGCTTCAATGACAACTACACATAAAAGATTAGCAAATTGTCCAGACACATGCTCCTGGAGGAGGAAATTTCCATGGGGTCTGAAAGGCTGAACCAGAGCCCAGAAAGACGGAGCCAGGGGTTTATCCATCATGACACCGAGAAAAGGACCTTGAGAGTTATTCATTTTGACAGTCCCTTGGCTCGTCTTGCAAGGAAAAGGAAACAGCTGCAGAGGACTTCTTTGCTTCCCTATTATAAAATAAAAAAAAATCTATTAACTCCCCATGTGTGCCCAGGGGGAGCCTGTCCAGGAGCTGACCCGCGAGACAGTGATTGAAGAGGATGGGGGGCTCTGCCTCTGCGGTGCCGGGTGTGACGTGTCCCATGCTCTGCCACAAGAGCTGAAACAAGCAGGATGCTCTTAGTGCTCAGCTACACGAAAAGTCCAATAAAAACAGTGACTGCAGTAAAAAAAAAAAAAATCTCCATCAGACACCTGCCAAGCAGCACGCCAGCTTCATGCCAGCCCTGAGAAGCCACAGGATGCCCCAGTTACTGTCCCTGTGACCAGCCTGGCAGGGAGAGACACTGCAGAGCCTGCCAAGGGTGGTGTGCCTCCAGCACGGCCACCGCCAGCCCCGCCGTCCCCTCGCCCCGCGTCCCCAGGACCTCTCCCCCGTGCAAAGGCACCCAGTACCAAAAACCAAGAGGGCTCATTTTGCAGGTGTTTGCAGAATTTGTCTGTCTTGCAACCTGTAACCAGTTGATCTTTTTGTCAAATGGATCGAGAGGAGCAAAATCGTATCCCGACCGCTCGGGACTGTAATTATTTTTGCTCCCCAGGACCCAGGAATAGCAGGAGAGCTGTGCAAGCATCACGGTGGCTATCAGACAGCTCGGCACAACTTTGGGACAACCAGCAAGTCACAGGCTCATTAAAACAGAGGAATATGTGTGTTCCCAGTGGCATACCCATTCTGTGAAACCCAAATTATAATAGCAGGAGCAACGCATTTTAAGGAATAAATAAAATTAAACAAGGATGCAAAGAAATCACAGGGCACGCCTGCGTGAGAGATCACAGATCTGCCCCATTGGAGCACAGGGTGGACAGGTTTTGGGGAGGGAATTGCAATTCAAGGTTTCCTCTTGTCCTGTCTATTCAACACGGCTGCACTCAGCTTTCCAGGCGCTGCACCGGAGACAAAATTTGATATTCCTTATGAACCTCTCCCCGGTACTGAGCTGTGAATCTGCCTAGCTTCACCAACAGCAATAATTACTCTTCATTCTTTGCAGCGAGAACCCATAATATGATAATCTCTGCTTTACAAATCAGAGCAGACACGAAGGAAGCGGCCTCTATAAATAAAGACAAGTCTCATCAAATCCATCTCGCTGACCACGTTTCTCAGCTCAGCAATACGGTTTAAAGGACAACCACGCCGAAACGTTGCTGGATCATTTCTCACACATAAAAATCAGAGGCCTTTGAGTACAGAGGACAAACCCAAAGTCTGCAACAACCTGTCCGTGCTTTTCCTATTAAGTCTGCATTTTAAACACAGAAACTCCTTCTACCTCCAGCAGCCCAGAATATTTTACACGGTTTCATGTTGAAATGTTGAAACACAAGGAATTATGCATGCCAGTGAAGGGGCGAAAAACAAAACCAAAACCAAAACCAACAACAACAACAAAAACACCAAAGAAAAGAAGAGAGAAAGAGACAATAGAAAGAGAGAAAATGTTTTCAGCTTCTGAATGTCACCCTTGTCCTGCCCAGTGCAGCACAAGCTGATCTTCTGGACAGAAGCAATCATTTGGCCAAGCAACGTCCAAGAGCAAGGAACTCGCCTTCTGCAGACCATGGGGGAAATCTCAGAACTTAGTTTTTAGAAGCAAGATTTATTATCTCCCCAGATCTCCCAGCCCAGGTCCTTTGGTCGTCCCCATCCCTGTGACACAGCACAAATGCTCCAGCCATGGGAGCACCCAAATTCGATATCCCTTCCCTCACGGGAAACAAACCAAAGCAATGTCTACATACAAACCCTGACCCAACAGCAGTACGACAGCTCGGAGAACCGACCTTCAGGGAGACAGCGTACCGACACCATCCCTTGTGATGTGACACCATCCATGCAGATGTGTTCTTTCCTTTCCAAAGGGGATGACAGAAAATTTGAGTATGCATGAGGCTACCTCACCGTTCAGAGCAGCACAGCTCACGCAGGCGAAGCATAAGAGGACAATAAACATGCAGAACCCCATTGCAACCATTGCAGCTCACTGGTTTGTTGGGTTTTTTTTTCTTTTCAATTCCCTGCTCCACAAAGAGACACAGCAAAGCATCTTGGGAATATGCAGAATTTTAAACTGGGATTTTTTCCCCTGTTTTTTATTGCTCATAAGGGTGTCATAGCTGTATTTTCGCTACTAGTGCTGACGTGTCACATCCATAATGTAGTAACAGGTAGCTCACTCATACACTGATGAAACCAGCTTGTCCTTTGCTTGATCAAAGTATTTCCTATTTGTACTATAATAAACAATTTGACACACTGGGGTGGTTTTTTTCCCCCCTCTTGTGTCAGCCTGAAGTTATTTTTCCAGGATACTGAAAACCAGCTGCTCCTCTAATTAGTACACCGAGTGCTTATTTTATTCCTCAGATAAAAGTGTCTTATGTTGTAACGAAACAGTTTGACACTTAAGTCACACATTCATCTATTTTATTGCAAAAGTCTGCTGAAAGAGCAGGCATCCCAGATAAGGCAACACATTTAATGTGCCATTTCTCTGCATTTTTATTAGCATTACTGCCAATTGGAAGAATTTACAAATAATTTCTTCTCCAGCATATAAATATATAAAATATTTTACTTTCCACATTCTGGCAGAACATTTCAGGTCAGTCTCCAGATTGCAGACAGAGATGTATGCACCTCTCATCGTCTACAATGTTTACATTCAGGCGATACCTAATTATGGTGAAGGATAAAGCAATTCAAGGATATAAACTAAGGTAAAATTTGACCTCTCTTTCCAGACCAAAAGCAAACAATATGTCCCTATAAGGCACAGCACACTGGATAGATGCCCAGCTCTACTGAACAACCCTCTCCTGGCACAGTCACGCACCACTTCTATCAAGATGTAAGCAAAGCTTTGGCCTAATGCGAATCTCATGCTCTGAGAGACCGAACCACCATTCCCCACCTCTGTTCCCAAAAAGAGGCATTTTTGCACAAAAGAAAAAACCTTTCGCCTTCTGTTCTATTTTGGTATTTTCATCTCCCCATTACAGCAATGCCACAGCAACCTCCAGTAGTTCATAAAAGGGTGTTTCTGATGATTTATAAGACTTCTCTTGAGACCTTGAAATATTCCAAGTATATTCTCATTTTTCTCCCTAATTCAGTTTTTTGTGCCAACTATAACATTTCCCCCTGAGGCAGCTGCGTTCCTCTCCACCTGGGTAAAGCACTCCTTGCAGAACAGCAAAGGGACTCAGAAGAAAAGGTGGAGAAGGCGTTTGTAGGAAATGCAGTGGGTACTCCAGCCTCTGATGCCTGTCTTCCTCCAGTGACAACTGGCAAGAATTAGATATTCCCTGTAAATACCTGCATTCAGCAAAGCCATGCTAAGAGGGCAAACGTAGCTGGGAGCGTGGTCCTTTGCAGGGCTGTGGCATGTCCTAGGACAGAGCACAGCCAAAGCTGGAGGCTTCCCACGTGCCACCACCAGTTCCCACTGCTCATACCCTGCTCCAGAACAGGAACAAAACATCTTCTGCCCCAGTGGCCCAAACTCACCCCAGCTGTTGGGGAAAAAAAAGCCAAGTCAAAATATCTCTTGCTTTGTTTGCCAGCCCCAATATATCTTGCTCTTGGTTCCCACCTTACTGTTTTTTGGGTAAACTTGTCTCCCCCTTCCCTAGAACTGCAGTAGCTTTGCTGTGCCATGACATCAAAGCCCAGCAGATAAATACCCCAAGGCTCCCCATGTGCCACACCCTTCATGGCACCGGACAACTCGCATCCTTGTGATCCCAACAAGCAGGAGTCCCCTCCTGCCGCTCTGAGCCCCAGAGGATATCTGGAAGCTCTTGAGCATCCTTAGCATCACCCCATGATGTTCCCAGTGGGCAAACCCACTCGTTGCAGTCACTTCCACCTTGTCAATGCCAGGGCCACTGGCATGTCACCTGCAGAGTAAGGCTGATGGCAGCACTCAAGAGCCACAGAGGCATTAAAAGCGATATGACACCTCTGAAGAGTTCCTGGGCTAAATCCAAGCTGTGCAATTGCCATTGTCACTGGAGTTCGTGCAGCATTTCCCAACATTTTGCCTCCGAACGCAATGAATTATGAGGTGCACCTTCATTTCTGCTCTGGTTTGGAGGGTCCCTGTGTGTCACTGACCAGCTGCATGCTCCAGCCCCACCAGCAACTGTCCTTGGGTGTCTCTGGAGTTCATCCCTGTGTTATTTACTGAGCGTGGTGAGATCCTTGGTGGAAGAAAGTGACATAAAGGTGTGAAATGCTCTTGTCATATCAGTTTATGCTCAGCCACAAAACCACTCCAGCATACATCGCATATGCTCCTCTTAAAACATGTTTTGTCCAACCCAGCCATCCTGCATGAGTGTCTGACCTAGACAGGGCTGAGCCTCCCTCCTTATCCCTACAGAAAATAGGGTTTGCAATGAAAACCAAATCCAGACCAGCTCCGGTTGCTCATTATTTGAAGCCCATCAGTTAAATAAGCCGCGGCAGATACAGCCACTCTGCCATCCTGCAATGTGAACGCACTCCCAAGGTAATTCCTGATGAAAACCGTATGTTTGCACAAGGTCTGTTCAGGCTGGTTCAGATTAAATATAAACTGCTGCCAATTGTATTACCTCATTATTAGCAGACACTGGCAGCAGCCTTGCGTGGAGAAACAGACGTCTGGCTACACTACCTGCCGTCACTTCGTAATTCAGGTGCTGGGAGATGCGCAGGAGGATGACCACCGTCCCCTTGGCTTTCCTGATCATCTCTGAACGTGACCTTTCATCCAGACGAGCTTCCAACCCCCCCTGATGCTGAGCGAAAGCCTTGGAAAAATTCGGCAACCCTCAACAGGAGTACATGGGAAGGAAGGTAAGGCTGTCCCTGGGAGCACAGGGCATGACTGACATTCCTGGGAGAAAACTGGGATCAAGCCCTGCTACCGAATGATGTTCATGCACAGTGGGAGAGGAAGGAGGAAGCTATTGCTGGTTCTCACCACGTATTTCAAGTTAAATCCCATTAAAAAAAATGAAGACAATCCATAAGTAGCCATAAGCCATATAATATTAATTCAAGCCATATAGCATTAATTCAATTTGCAGACAAGGTAAATCTTTCATATAATATTCCCCTGTTTGCTCAGTGCCTAAGGAATGTCCCATTACCCTGTCTTTTTTTAATATATGGCCCATTTGACCTTCACGTAACACAGACTTGTGTCCAGCCCCCAAATCCTCTGCTCAAAACACCGCAACAACAGGCAGCCGAGACATAAGAACAATAAAACCACCCAGTACAACCAGACTGTCTCTTTGGAGCTGTTGGAACTGTTGAGCTGGAAGAGACGGAGGATCACCTCCCATCTCTGCAGAAAACACATGGAGCTTTCTGAAAGGTCTCAAGCAGGAATTTAGCACCTTCCATCTGCAGCCCATTACTCTCTATTTTAACTCCACCTCTCCGATTACAGGTCCCTGCACGCTAGGAGTGTATACAAAAGAGTGCCAAAGTCTCAAGTCTGTGAGACCGAGAGTCAGGGAATAACTGGAGATGAATCAAAACTGGAAGCCAAGTCCATAGCACTCTTTTTCCAAAAAAGCACAGAGTTTCGGTAAAAGACCCCACGAATTGGCACCACGCTGAGTCTGGCCTTTGCAAAACCTAAAGAGAAATCACCTGGTCGGCTGGGAAAGCCCAGCAGAACGTAACAGGGTGCAAACAATAATTTTTGCAGAAAACGCTTTTAAAATGATGGATCTTATGTTTTTCTTTTCTTTTAGGAATGAGATCACTTCAACAACCGATCTTCTCTATCTGCCAGGTTTTGTATTACTTTGTCTCCCTGCTCTAGAGAGATGCTGAACACCCTTGCGCAGGCTGACAGCCTCTTCCCGCTGCCCCTGCCTGATGGATATAGTTGTACTGTGCATCTCATGGGGACATTCAACTCGGATGTCCCCAGGGTGGTAGGAGAGCTTCGCTCTCGCTGCCACAATCTCCCATGGGCTCTGCTCTCAGCAATCTCCTTGAGGATGCTGGTGTCTCATTGTC
This sequence comes from Pterocles gutturalis, assembly GCF_000699245.1. Classification (NCBI taxonomy): domain Eukaryota; kingdom Metazoa; phylum Chordata; class Aves; order Pterocliformes; family Pteroclidae; genus Pterocles; species Pterocles gutturalis. The sequence continues at coordinate 52,013 of NW_010119014.1, forward strand.
TGGACAACCATCCCCCTTTGGACCAGGGGCTGCATCCAGTATCTGGTTTGAATTATTTCATCTCACTTTGCACCATGCTTCCACCCTGCTGCAGCTGCCTGCAGAAGGCAAGGAGAAGGTCAGATCCACATCCCAGCTCCCCTGCACATTTCAGGAATCAGGAAAGTCTCCCTTCCTGCTCTGCCCAAGGACATTTTAAAGACAGCTCGCTCGTTGTGATCAGCTCTGATTGTAGCTTTGCAGCAGTTAAAAAGTCCCCCCTGGCTCCAGCATCCTGATGCTGTATTTCTCTGTTCCTGTTAATGGTGGGTTCTGTTTCCTTTATTACCTCTTGGTAATTGTTTGACGAGCTCTCACAGCAGGACTTTGCTCAAAATTATTCCACCCTTCTAAACTTCTCCTTCAAAACCATCAACACTTTGTTACGACACAGCACAGCTCCCCTATGCAGCATCTTTTACTTGCAAGGAGCGGTGAGGCTGCAGGACCAGGCAGCTCTGCTTGGTTGGGCTCTCAGGTCATCTCCCAGTAAGCATTACTGGGCCAGATGCTGCCCATGAATGCAAAGAGAAAGGTTACACAAGCCTTGCAAGAGACCATTTGCAAATTTTCAGAGAAAGGTTGCAAGAGCAGGTCTGTCTTCACCCAGCTGCGTCAGCTGGTCAAATAAAAGATGCTCCATCTCCCTTGCGTGGGTTCCCCAAGAGGCAGGTTTATCTACGGGAGGTTGATGGGTCACAGTCTGCGCTTTTCTTGCTGTGATGAAAGGCAAAGTTTCACAGCTTCCTCTCCAGACCTTCCTTGGTGACCTTGAGGCTGCAATGTCCCGGGAAAGCTGCCTCCACCAGGAACAGCAAGGAACCAACAGCGAGGACTTACCGTCCATGTCGAGGCGTTGCATGATGATCGCCAGCTCCACCTCACTGGGCATGTATCCCAAGGAACGCATCGCCATGCCCAGCTCCTGCTTGGATATAAAACCATTTCCATCCCTGTCCAGCACCCGGAAAGCTTCACGGATTTCTGTAAAGGAGAAGGAAGAAGAGAGGAGTTGTTACGGTGGAGGACTCCCTGGTTGATGCATCTGCACGCATGGGACACCAAAGCAGCATATATTGCCTTCTCTGATGGGAATGATGCTTATTTGATCATCTCAAGTCAGTGTAATCATGATATGTTCATATAAAACATTTATACTTGTGTGTACGCAGTCACGCATGCACACCTCTGTATGCAGATAGATAAATCCAGCAGCACCCACACTCAAGCTGCCTATTTTCTGTGCTAATTATAGTTGCAAAATTACTTCTTCATTACACATGGAACTTCATTTCTTTCTGCACATCTGCTGGGCATGAGCCATCCTGATCTACAGTAAATACGGCCACACAGCAAACCCCAGCCCCAGGGATTCCTCCAACAGCCCTTCTCCAAGCCCCTCAGCATGTCTGTGAGGCGGATTTACTGTATGTCACACGGATGGAGCAAGGACTTTCTCCAAGAAAACTATGTGAAGAGGAACAGCTGGGTGCTGACTGCCTCCCCTGCAGGGTCCACAGCTCTGCAGCCGAAGCCTGGATGCATGTATTCTCCCTTGGTCGATAAATGTGGATGGACATCTTTTAAACCATGCCCAGGCAATCTCCATCCCTCACTCCTCTTCATGGCTTTTCTCTAATTTATAACTGGTTTACAGCAATAAACAGCCTCAGATCAACAAAAATGCTGATGGCATCCAAGGACTCACTTCCATCATTCTTCCTCAGCCTGGCTCCGCTTCTGACATCTGACTTTGTTTTGCTTTTTTAATTCTGACGTGTCCCCCTCCAGCCTTTAACAGCCGCTCTCCACCCGTGCAGCACACCAAGGGACCCCCATGCACCCACCGCCTCGATGGCTCTGCACATCTCCCACTCCTCACAGACCTCTCAGCTTGAAGCCCCACCACCAAGCTCCCCACATCTGACTGTTGCAGATGCCAAATGGGGAAATGCTAACATTTCAGCCAGCTGGGAGCCTGCTTACTTGAAAGGGTTTGGCTGGAAGTAGGGAGAGAAGGAGGCATTGATTTCTTCATTTTGGTTAAACAGTCTTTGCACCGTGCTGTGGAGTGGAAAACACAGGATGCTCTATCATATCTCTTTTGGGAATGAGGGTATATGAAAAATCGGCATGCTGGGGCTGCTGCAACTTTGCTCAGAGGAGTTTAATCTTCACGTGAAAGTGTTTAATTGGAGAAGTGGGAGGGAAAACTCAGCAGGTTTTTTTGGGGAAATAAAACAACTAATTAAAAAATACTCTACTCCCTATCAAGAAACAGATTGGACAGAAAAAGTTTGTCCAGTCCCGGATAGTTCAGGCATTAAGCCTCAGATGAGAAAATATTGTCGGTCCTGCCATGGACTCCTGGCAGGTCACCTCTCTCTGCACAGGGAAGTGGTTTCAGTGACATCTTTCTAACAGGTTATTTAAAGCTTTACAATTCAAAGGTGGCACAGAATGGTTTGGGTTGGATGGGACTTTAAAGCCCACCCAGTTCCACCCCCTGCCATGGGCAGGGACACCTCCCACTGGCCCAGGTTGCCCAAAGCCTCATCCAGCCTGGCCTTGAACCCCTCCAGGGATGGGGCATCCACAGCTGCTCTGGGCAACCTGGGCCACTGCCTCACCCCCCGCACAGGGAAACATTTCTTCCCAATATCTCGTCTAAATCACCTCACCTCACATTTCTCTCCCTCCCTTGACAACACCACTGTGTTAGCAAACTGCTCCAATTTCCACGTGCTGCTTTCTGCCATCTGTGACACCCTGGTGATGTGCCAGCACCAGGGCACCTCTGTGACCCCCTGCTCAGTCCTCACCACAACGGTGGTTGTCACAATGAGATAGGATCAATTTTTAATCCAGCCAAAGAGCCCACTGATGCAAAAAGGAAAGATCCTCTTAATTCCAAGGAATATGGGGCCAGATCTGTAAGATCTACACTTTGGGTTCAGGGATGCAGCAACTGTGGCTTCTTCAAGCTCAGATGCTTCACCTCGTCTCCCTCCCAGTCCAAGCTAGTGTAAACTCGGTGATATGAGAAGACGGTGAGTCTGTTCAAAGCAAGCTCGGCTGCAAGCATCAGTACATAATGCAAGGAGCCTTTGGAGTAGGAACAAATCCCATTAGACACTGCCAGATGTAGTGAAATCTATTTTCATATGCTGTGCTGAAAGCTAAAGTGCAGTAAATATTACATCGAAATCAATTAATTTTAAAATAAACTTTTGACAGCTGAAGACGAAAGAACTAAAAATATTGCAGGGAGCCAAGGAAGTATTTTAGAAAATAAAATACGAGTCTACCTTCACAAAAGTTTACACACGAGTTAGACAGATCCAAATTACATGAATAAATTACATTTGTACAGGGACTCTGCTGGAGGATATCTGAATGCCAACATCTGTGAGCATCCTCTCCAGGCACACTGATTTCAGGAGGCTCATTTAAAAGCACTGCAACCTTTGAGTCTCGGTCAAAGGAGCAAACCCCATGCCTTTGGGGTCCAGCTCTGTTCCATACCTCCCAGAAACCTGAACTTTTACCCAAGCTTGAAACATCCTTCACACATCAACTCCTGACACCAAATGGAGCTTTTTTCACTCATCCCACTATAAATACCACTTGCAGAGGTATATTTGAAGAGCTATTTATAGGTCGAACACACTGTACACGAAGCAGCTATGACCTCAGCCAGAGCCTCCTCTTTATCTTTACATGTAACACCACCTCCTTATCAGCTTTTCTTTATAGTGATTCTTTCTCCTTTGATATACGCACGGGCACTGCCCTGCACAGCACCCAGAGGGTGAGCCCAGGCCTGAGCATCCTTCCCAAATGCCGCCCCACCAGCCCTCCCTGCCCGTGCTGACGAAAAGCCGGTCCCAAGCAGCGGTCCATGAACCTGGGGCACCCTGGCTGGCCCTCACCTTTATTTCCAGCTGTTAAATTTCATTACCCAAAGCTAAAAATACACCAGCACTTTCCCCATCTGACTTTCCCAAAGAAGTCGCCATGGCAACTGATGCTCTTGGCTCAGAACTGGGAGGGGATGTGGTCCGTGGAGTAAATCTCTCAACAAAGATATCGATGGGGCTTGGGAGAAACTTTGAGACCTCTTCCATTTCGGCTGGAAGCTGCTCAGCATAGGGATGCTTTACCCTGGTCAGGAAAAGCAGAGCCCTGTTTTGTCTTTAAAAGGAAAAGTAAAGATAACGGGGGGAGCGGGTGTCAAAGCGATGCTGGCCCAGCAGCCGCCTTTCCCCTCACCCAGCGTGGCTGGCAGCAGCCCTCCACACCGAACCAAGCACATATATTCTGAATATACCTCCCTTGGGGCGTTAGCAAATATTATTATTTATTCCCCTTTCCACTATATAGTGTCTTCTTTTCTACCCAAATACAGGAAGGTGACACAGAACTATATTGGGGTATAAAAGGGAAAAAGAAGAGAAAGTACAGAAAGATTTAGGGAACAGAAAATGGCCCATTTTGCTGGTGACGCCACTGGCCTGAGCCTCAGGAAACACCACTGCTTCTCCAAGAGCCCAGGCTAGGACCTGAGGGCTCTTCTCCGTGTCTCGGTTTCTCCAGCCCCTGGGAGCAGCAACACTGCTCCTCTGTACAAGGTGATTTTAACACAAAAGCGCTCATCCGACAGCCAGTGACTATTAACAGCACCAAACCATCTCACTCCCAGAATTAATTCAAACCGGACCAGCAAGCAACGCCACTCCAAAGAGACTTGGTCAGACAGACCGTACACGATGCTTAACGCTGAACAGCGTTCAGGTGAACAAGGGGAGAGAAGGGACGGGCATTCTGCTCCATCCTAATGAACATCTTTGTTAATGATCTCAAAGAGGAGCAGACACAACATTAATTAAATTTCCAAATAATAAAAAGCTGGAAAGAGTTGCCAGGACAAAAACCCAGCAAGAAGGAAGGAGCACTGTGCAAATGGGCCAAGATTTCGGAGCAGAAGGGCCCTTGCCAAGGCGGGTATGGGCTGGGGCTGAAGGCACGTTTCTCAGGACAGTTTAGCTCACTGGTTTTGTCCAGGTGAGGATTCATGTTCGGCGGGAGTCGAGAGCACAGCAGTCACTTGTCAGAGTAATTTGAGCATTCAAAAGCTGTGTATGGGGGGTGCGTGTGCGCTTTTAATTAATTCTTCTTTCCTTGCATTTAGCAGCTGCACCTTCCAGCTCCCCTATTCTGGAGCACGTGGCCACCCGATTACCCCCACGCTCCTCTGGGAAGAAAGAAAGGAAAGATCAGGGAAAAGGAGGATTTTTTAATTACCTTTTTGAAGGGCACAAACAAGACCGCTGTCAGAGTTGGACCTGACACCCAGCCTGGAAAGTCGTTAACTCTCTCCATCTGCATCCAGAAAGAGCCAAAGGTCCTCACCCCCCCGGCTCACATCGCACCGGCTCAGCACAGACCACGCAAGAGCCTGACCCCATGCTCCCTTCCAGTCACCCCAGTTCATCCCTTCTCCATGTCCAGTAGCAGGTTTATTTACCGATGATTTCCCTCTGCCTGGTAACTAGAGGCAACCATCATTATTTCTTGTTTTGCTTCCTGAACAAGAATGAATCACGATTCCCTGGGAAATAAATTCAGCCTGAGCCATCAGTGTCCACTTGCTCCCCTTGGGTGCTGCAGATGCAGGTTATTTCCCAAACATCACAATAATAAATGTTGTAATTACACTGTAACCACCATACCCTAAGTGCACCGTAATTACAATCAGAGTCCTGTATGGTTATTTTCATTAGTATAAGAGAAGAAATACCACCATCCAAAATCTTGCAAGTCATCTCATTCACTTAATTGCAGGTTTGGGCACCAAAGTACAAACTGAATGATCTAAAAGCTGCAAATAGGATGTCCTTGAGTGAACTGTTAAGTGAGTCTTGTAACTACTATGTTTAAAAAAAAAATGGAAATTTCTGTCCCTCCATCTGGTATTCTTACTCTTGGATTTTTGCTTCAAATTGCAACAGTGTCAAAATAACTACATTTTTCATCTGATGGAAACACCCCCCCACCCCAAACATATTCCAATTGAACGTGTTAAAATATTTCAATTGGTTCTTCTCAATCTCAGCAGTTCAGCATCCTCAGATCAAACCGAGGCTTTCTGGAAGTGTCATAGAAGTGGATGTTCAAGGTGGAGTAAAAATTCATTACTCATTCTTGTTATAAAAGGAAAAGGGGAAAAGGAAAAGCAATTTGTAGCAATGAAGGAAGATCACCACTGTGAAAGCAGATAAATTTAAGATGCATGCTACAACTTTTGTTTACAACTTAAGAACATGCTACGGAAAAGGTGAAAAAGGAGAGAACAGATTCCACTGGTTTTCGAAGAAACCCTTCAATCTCCTCTTTCACTATCTCTTTTTATTAGGAAACAGCCTTTATCCTTCCCTCATCCTTTACATAGAGCAGGCACAAAACATTTTCCCTCCCATGACACTACACCGCTTCAGAGAACCTTGTGCACAGCACGTAGTCTCCTGGGAACTGTTGAGCCACATAGAGAATTGTTTAACTTCCCTTTTTTTTTTTAAGCTACCTAGACATAAACCTGTAATATCTGGGAGCTGCTGATTTAGTTAATTTACTTCAATACTCAATTCATCATCAGAAGTGCAACATTTGCTGGACATAAATAGGTAACCAGCTTAAGACCCTACCCTGGATCATCTTGGGGAAGGAGAGGGATTTGATTCAAGATTGCTTAGGGACAACTCGCATTAATGTTGAAGAGATAATGGCTGCGCATATTTTCCCTTTTTTTAAATACATATAATTTGCATCCTGTACTGATTTACTGCTTGAACAGTCTTCATACATTTTTTACCAATATGAGAGTTTAAGTCTGCAGTCTTGCCTGGCAATAACTGCATAGGAAATAAAACCTATCCCATCA
>NW_010119014.1:59003-60252 GCF_000699245.1 Pterocles gutturalis
GACCTTGCAAAGGTGGCTTAATTAGACTTTGAGCACTCTCTGTTGGTAATTTACTGCCCAATATTCCAATATATATAGGTACCTGTCTTTTAGAATAATGTCCTCGAAACAGCTATGCAGAGACCCATTTGTTCCGAGCGTCTCGAACACCCAGAGAGTTGGCTCTCACAAAGATGATAAGTTGGCACCCTTCTACCCATCACAAAATGACACTTCAGTCAGGACAGACAGTACCCGCGGTGAGTTTTACTAGAGTTCAATTGCTTTCCCAGACCTCTGCCTTTAATTACCTTCCACATGGCTACCCAGTGGCACATTAAACCCAACTTAATATGTCCTTACTACAGTTATACTAAGGACAAGAGAAGCATCTCTAGTCCTCAAACTGGAAGAGGGCAGATTTAGACTAGATAACTAGAAAGAAATTCTTTACTCTTCGGGGGGCGAGGCAGTGGCCCAGGTTGCCCAGAGAAGCTGTGGATGCCCCATCCCTGGAGGGGTTCAAGGCCAGGCTGGATGAGGCTTTGAGCAACCTGGGCTAGTGGGAGGTTGGAACTCGATGATCTTTAGGGTCCCTTCCAACCCAAACCATTCTGTGATTTTATGATTCTATGACCTCAGTCCCTGGCAGTGGCTGCTCAGGACTTATGAGATGAGCCCACACACCTAAGTCCATATTGAGAGATGTTGAGATATTGCTTTTCCAGGTGGGACAGGACCAATGCCTTCAGCAACCCCCCAGTCCCTTTCCAATGAGCAGATTTATCACCTGGCCCTTGGATTTTTTCCCACTACTTTTTTCTCCGGTATCACCACCGAAGGTGAGAGACTGCCCCTTGGAAGGACCACACTATACCTATGATTTAATGCTTTTCAGTTCAAAGTAGCCTGTTCTTGTGCATTTTCTGTTTCCTAAGTCCCAGAAAGAGACAATTTTTCTCCTTAAAAGTCAAAGTGATTATAACACACAAATTGCTTCATTGAGAGCATATCTCATGAACAGGAGCTTAGCAAACCAAATCTGTCTTTAACATATCCTCTGTGGTTGTCCCCCTTCACCATTTCAAGGCTCAGGAATACGAGCTTTGTCCTATGAAAAACAATCCTGTCTCAAAAGGAAGAAAACTGCAGAGCTAGCTCCATTTTGAAATGAAACTTTCTGGGAAGCGTTCAATAACGCCAGAAATGCTGCCTTGGTCCGAGTGCCAGAGACAAATTGTAAATTCTGATATTTATAACAGAAACTCAA
>NW_010119015.1:0-2331 GCF_000699245.1 Pterocles gutturalis
CTGTTAGCAACAAGAAACGCTTGTGTGCCAACCCGAAGATGCTGAGCATCACTTTGGATGGGGATCCCCCTCCTAATCAGCGCTAGAAAAAGCCACGTAATATTAAAAAAAAAAAAAAAAAGAAGAAGATAAAAGGATGCTTTCTGCTTAAAAAAAGCGGTTACCACCAGGAAGGACTCCAGCCGTTCAAGTAGTAGAGGCAGGGGGCGGGCGGGCAAATGCTCCGGGCATCTCGGTCGCTTTCTGCCCACCCAGCCGCATGTCCCATCTGCTGATTTCCGAAGCGATTTGTTTCCTTTTGGTTTTATACCTCCTGTTCTGGAACCAGATTTTCACCTGGGTCTCGGTGAGCTGCAGGTTTTTGGCCAGGTGGGCTCGCTCGGGAGCCGAGAGGTATTTTTGATGGCTGAATTTTCGCTCCAGTTCGATGACTTGGGTGTGGGAGAACGCCGCCCGCGAGCGCTTCGCCGGCTTGGGGGGACGCGGGGCGATGGGCAGGGCTGGCAGAGGGGGGGCACAGTCGGACAGGGGGGTCACCGCCGTGGCATCTGTGAAAGGAAAAAGATGAGAGTTAGAAATTGCCTGAATCGCTTGGTTTTTTTCCCTTCCAGAGAGCAAAATATTCATATTATATTGGAAATATTTTCATTTCACTGTCTTGAAGCCATATAAAGGAGTTTTTTCTTTCTGAATCATCCTTTTTTTCATTCATCTAAGCATCCATTCAACACGAACACACATTCAAGGGAGTGAAATAACACAGAAAGGGATATTTTGCAATGTTTACCCAAAACCTCACGGTAGGGTTGTTACAGACGTTACGGCATCGACGGCTCTTGAGATTTTTCTTGCAGAATTCCTACTTTAAGATATTTCTTTGAAACGTCCTCCTATGCCTATGGAAAAATCCTGATCCCCAGAGAAAGCAAGTTTCTGTGCTCAAGCTATGGAGAAAAGCTCAGGAATGGGAAACCTGCGCAGCTGGAAGCAGGCTGCAGGTAGGAAGCGCTGGAAAGAAATTCCTTTAACTTTTTTTTATTTTTTTTTTTCACCACTCAAAGGCAATGCCAAGAAACTTCGGGGCAGATTTTGAAACCTTCAGGCCTGGCTTTACCTGGGCTGGGATGGTGACTCTCAGGGTTTGCCTCCAAATTATTTATTTTTCAGTCACTTGAGCCACGACCCAGAAAGGTGCTGAGCTCCCTGGAAAGCATCACCTAAAACTCTTAAAACTTCTCAACTCGATGTATTTATGCAGTTTGTGTATTACCCAACTTGGGATGGAAATAGGCCAATTTTTTTTTTTTTTCCCCCCTTTCAGTCATTTCTTAGCATATTTTCTTAAGATGCGAACATAATGCTGAAGATACAAACAACGGGCTTCACTCCCAGCTCGTGTAAATCACTGGAGCCCCACTGACAGCCCCGGAGCTGCGCTGATTGACGCTCGCCGCTTTCGGGGAGATTTGCGATGGCTTTTAACGATTTTCCTAATAACCAACCTGAGCAGCCGTTTCCCAACTTGCTTTTTTGTAGCAGCTTCTTTTAATAGACTTGAGACCTAAAGCCAACATTCCCCTGGCAAGGGCTCTCTTAGCAAGCAAGAGCCGGTCGCTGGAGAGCTCCAAATTGCTTTTTTGGCCGTCGCAGCTCAGCCCAGGGCAGGGAAAAGCTGAGTCCCCTCCCGCAGCTCCGGCTACAATAAGAGAGGCAGTGGGCAAAAAAAAAAAAAAAAAATTGTTTCTGAGTGTGATTTTCACTGTGTTGCTTCTGCAGTGAAATGTTGTCGCCTGCACTGAATTCTGCAGTTGCGTCACCGCAAAATTTTGCGTCACCGCGCCGATGGCCGCGGGAAGGATGGGCACAGACTCTGGGCTGGCAGCCGGTACCCTGAGGTGGCCGGGGACCTTCTGCGTTAAAAGGGAACTTTATTTCCCAAGATATTGCAGAAATCTGTCAGCTGTGTGGTTTTTTTTTTTTTTTTTAAATGGCGTTTTTGGCAGATTCAGTCCTTTGAGTTCTTGGAAAGGTTTGCATGCAGTTGCTATTTCTCTTGATTTCTGGAGCCCAGCTACTCCCCGGAATTTAACACCCAGGTTGTTTTGGGATGCTCGAGGCACCCAAGTCTGGCTCCTGCCCGTCGCCTGCCCCTGGTTTTGCTGATCCCATCCCCACCCAGCACCTCCCACCCCCTTACCTGCATCCGCCTCCTGGGGTGTCCCTCGGAGCTGGTCTGAGGATGCTCCTGGGGGACGAGGGCTCCCAGGGGGGTGCCCTGGGGCCGAACCGCCCTCGATCCCCTCCGCTGTGGCTGCTCCCAGCTCCCCATCC
>NW_010119015.1:2345-5884 GCF_000699245.1 Pterocles gutturalis
CGTCTCTTGCCCCGCTCCGGCCGCGCTCCCCTCTCTGCCCCATCCCAGAGGATGTCTTGGATGAGGAAGGATGTCCGGCGCCTGGAGGAGACGGGGATGGTCTGCTGGGGTGCCGTCGGGATGCGGCTCATCCCTCCTGGGGTGCTGCTGGGTACTCTCTGCCTCATCCTCCTCTTCCTCCCCCTGCCCAGAGGCACGTTGCCTTCCCCCCCCTCCCGGCTCGGTATTTATAGGGCAGGCAGCCAAGCCTCCCGGGCCTGATTGGAGATCCCTGGGAGATCCCTGGCAGGAGTCTACGCCCTTCGGTTGTGTCTTGGCTCCCGTGTGGGTTTTCTGGCTTCTTGCTTCTCCCTCTTGCTCGGGACACAGAGCCATGGGGTCACCCCCGAACCCCAGCCCCCTCCTTTGCTCCCCTCCTGCTCCCTTGCTGGGAAATCACCCCCAAGCTTTTACAAGGAGAGAAGGATGCCTAAAGCAAGTTTTTTTTTTTTTTTTTTTGGGATCAAAATGCTCCCATGGTTGGGGTTTCACCAGAGGAGGGGGGAGCAGCATCACTACCCCGGAGGGATGCTCTGCACGGGGCCGGATTCTGAGCCCCAGCCCCAGGTGCTCTGCCTGCTCCTGGTGATGGAAATGGTTTGTGTCCTGGGGTAGTCCCTGGAGCTCGTTAGGGAAATAGTGTTTTCAGGGGGGGAAAAAGTGAAAAAAATAAAAGGATTGGGTTTTTTTGTGTGTTTTGAGGGTTTTCTTCAAAACCATCCACTTTGATGCACTTTCGGTTTGTTGGAAAACGAGGAAAAATGTCAAAGATATTTTCTTTGGGCTTTAAAATGAAAGTTAAGATAGAGCAGAGGGAGCGGCTCCAGAGGCAAATGCTTGCCCAGAGAGGGGCAGAGGGTTCCCATGGACACTTAAGCCCAAACCTCAGACTAATTCCTCGAGCAGCTGTGGAATGGGGCAGCATTTATTTAAGAAGCCTCAGCGCCTTTACACCCCATCCTGCAGGACCCTGGGTTCAAAGGCACCCGAAAGGAGCAAAACCTTCCCGATTCCTGGAAAAACCATGAGTCGAGCTCTCTATTGTAACAGGTTTTCTTTTTTTTTTTTTTTTCGAGTATCCACTTTGTCTGTAGTTGTTCTTCTAGAGTTTCTGTTTGGAAAACAACACCCCCCAGATGTGGGCAGCGGATGATTAAAAAATCACTTTGCAAAGCAATTTGGGGGGCAAGCCCCGAGGGAGCAGGATGCGGCTCTGTGGATGCAGACGAGCAGCATCCCTGGGAACCGCAGGCGATGGATGTGTATATACAGTGACCCCCTATAGCCCTGGTGCCTGCAAACTGACTTTTCTGCTGGAATAACGAAGCACTAACCAGCTCTCCTGTTCCTAAAGCCTTCACTCAAACCCAGCTCCTCTTCCTCAGCTGAAAAGCCCGGGTGTGGGGGTTTTTTTGTTTTTTTTTTTTAATTTTAAAAACTTTTTTCCTTCTTTGGTTTCTGGGGGTTTTTGGGGTGAGTTTCGTGTGATTTGCCTCATTTTAGTGCTGAATCTCAAAGGAAAAACTCTGTTAACACTTGCAGGTGAGCCCCTGCATGGAGGATGCTGCTGCTTCTCCCATGCAAAGACCCTGCCGAGTCCCCCGGCTGCTCCAAAGCCGGGACAAAGCTGATGTGGGGAGATACCCCCGAGTGAGTGTGGATGGATGGAGGGGAGGTGAAGGGGCAGCACCCAGGGTGCCTGTCGCCTTCCCCAGCCCTTCCCAGGGTCCCGCCGGAGCTGCAAAGCCCCGGAGCGGCGGGACGGCCAGTGAGCTATCTCACCCAGAGGGATTTTCTGGTTTGATTGGGATGTCAGGGATGTCCCATTTGGGAAGTGATGGGGCTGAGGGGGATTAGAGATAAAAGCTTCATTGCCTCCTGCAAGTCTTTTTTTTTTGCCAAACACTGGGAGGATAAGAAGCTGTCGGGAACGGAGCGGGGAGGAGGGGACAGCAGCCTAGAGTGGGGACGGAGGTTGTGACATTTTCCCCGTCCCGTGCGGTGGGAGATGCGTGCGGGATGCTGGCTGGCTCCGTCGCTGGGATATCGTGGCAACGTGGTGGAAAGGTCTCTGTTAAATGAACATTTTGCAGCAGTTACTGATATTTGTGTGGTTTTTCCCCTCCCTGATAGGAGTAGAGCCTGTGCTGGGGGGCCGGTGTAACGGGGTCTCGCTGGGTTTATCCCATGGGGCCGTGGGTTGGTGCCGCCTCTTCGGGATGTGGCTGTGCCCCTCTTTGATCAATCTTAAGATTGATTTTGGTTTTTTATCCTTTGGATCAGATTTTGATGCTCAAACGCAGGTTGTGGATAGGAAAGGTGGAAATACTACGTGAGGAATGGAGAGTGGAAACACAATTTCATCAGTTTGGTTTTTATTTGCAAATAATAATAATAGCAATAAAAATAATAATTAAGACAGAAATGAACACCTGTGCTGGGAGATATTAAGAAATATAAATCAGAAATGACTCTCAAAAGATTAGAGGAACTCGAAGCATTAAATAGCGTTCATAAAAAAGTGAAAGCACAGTGATGTGCCCGGACCCTGTTTTCCAGTTGTCCTTGGGAAGAAAACCAGTGTTCCCACCCTCTCGATGGCCACGCACTGGCGTCCTGGGGGAGCAAACCCTCCGGGAGCAGGAAGGGCCAGACTCTGAAATGTTTAAATAAATAAATGCTCTCAGTCATTGTGTCCCCAAAGTCGCGGTGCTGGAGCATCCCTGTCTCTCCTGCCCTCCCTTGGCAGAGATGTGACCACGGGAGGTCCTGGAGGGGACAGATGTGCTGGATCCACCGTCCCGGGTGGCAGAAACCCTCCGGATCCCACTCCCATCCCAACAAAGGCTGGGATCTGGGGTGGAGGGGGGGGCTTTCCTTGGTGGTTTTTTTCGGGTGGTCCTGACCCCTGTGGCCACCTACCAAGCCCTGACCCCTGCTTGCACGCTGGCTTGCAGGGACGTCGGCTGGTGCTGAGCAGCGGGGGCCATGCCCAAGCTCCCGTCCAAGGCAGGGCTGTTGGGGGGCACCCCGGCATAGCCCCCCCCGTAGCCAGCACTATACGGGGTGCTGCTATAGGCGCTGTAGTAGGAGCTGTAGGAGTAAGGGCTGACGGGGATGCTGTACGGCGCTGGGTACGGTTGGGACCCCCCCAGGCAGGGTTTGCCGTCCCGGACCAGCACAGGCACGGCCACTCTGTGCGGGGGGGAAGCGGGTGGGCAGCCAGCTCCAGGGATTTGTCCTGCCTCTGCCTCTTGCACTTGTACCTGCGGTTTTGGAACCAGATTTTCACCTGGGTGGAGGTGAGTTTGAGGATGCTGGCGAGATGCTCCCGTTCCGGAGCAGAGAGGGATTTCTGTTGCTTAAATCGTCGTTCCAGTTCAAACACCTGAGCTTGGGAAAATAAAACTCGGGGTTTTCTCCGCTGGCGTTGTTTGGGATGGTGGCAGGGGTCGGTTTTCTTCTCGTCTACCTCGAAGGGGTGGGCAAGCAAACATTTT
>NW_010119015.1:5922-6557 GCF_000699245.1 Pterocles gutturalis
AAGCCCGGTTCTGCTCCCAGTGAGGGTGTGTTTCCAAAGAAGGGATCGAACTGGGAGTGGGGCCCCTTGGCAGTAAGATGAAGGAGAGTTGATAGTTGATAAATTTAGTATGAACTTTCCTGTGATGCTTAATGGAAATTCAAGAAAATTTCTTTTTGTTTTTTGGATGGAATTGCAAGCCTGATTGTTATGTGAATTTTGGACAATACCTCCTTTCAGCCCCTCCAAACGATGCTGTTATGGGTGCTGCCACAACCCAGCCCGGAGAGGCAGAGGGGAAGCGGGTACGATGCGGGTCTGAGCACCCCAGAACACAAATCCCCTTCTCTGCTCTGGAGGGATGGAAGCGATGGCAGGCAGACCTCGAGCAGGATTTACCCTCAGTGCCCACGGGAAAGCGAATCCCACAGCTCTCTGGATTTGAGCAAAACCAGAAAAATGAAGGGGCTGGGAAAGAAGGAGGAAAAATTTTTAGATCTGTAAGAAGATGGAAAGTAGTTTGGGTTTTTTTTTTTTTCAGTTTACTGTTTAGGGGTTTTTTTCAGTTTATTTGGGGCTTTTTTTTTGTTTATTTGGAGCTTTTTTTTTTTTTCAGTTTGCTGGGTTTTTGTGCTGCAGGCGGGCCAGCCAGGGGG
>NW_010119016.1:0-7153 GCF_000699245.1 Pterocles gutturalis
CGTGGGCAGAGAGGGGCTGTGCCGGTGCTTGGCATGGATGAGTGCTATTTAAAAAATAGAAACCAGAACAAACCCCCAAAAGAGCAAGGAAGCTGATGATTAATTTTCTTTCTGCATATGAGCTTTCCAGTTGTTCCCAGCTGCGTGGACACACGGCCTCACAGCTCCGGGTCAGGCGCGGTGAGTGCCCGGCAGGTCCCACAGGCACCGCTGGCTCCTCGGGCCTCACCTTCGCGCACAGCGCGGCTCTGCTCCCTGCGCTCGAGGGGAGATCGTTTCAGGCCGATACTTAACTAAAGGTGTTTTCTTTCAGTGTCGCTGTAATTTGCTCTTAATTGGGGATTTCTTTAAGGGCAAAAGAAAGGGTCTGTGGTTTTTTTTTTTTTTCTTCTTTTTATATTTCAGGTAATGCTTATAAATCAGCACAAAAGGCGCTTTAGTAATTTGAGCATTCAGTGGCAAGATTATTAAAAAAAAAAAAAAGTTGTTATCCCAAAGTTGCAGTCGTGCAATGACTTTGCATCATTTAAGGTTATGAAACAGTATCAAGCAGTGAGTCAGACGTCACAGAGGAGTTTAATAAATGAGACTGTATTAGTTTAACTGGGGAGGAGGAAAATGTATCAGAGTAGCAAGAAATTCTTGTTGGCTTTTTATTCGGGCTGATTCAAAAGGATCATGGTGAGCAGATTTTGCTCACTTTTCTAATCTCCATCCTTTGTTGCTCCAAAAGGTGTTTTCCTCCATTTTTCTCAGCCTCCAGGTAAAACACCTGGAAAAGCCAGTGAGCTTCTCAAGTTAGCTGCAATATATGGGCAGTAATGTAGGAGATCTATGACATATATGTGACTGCATCCCACTCTATGGCAGCCTCTGCCTGTATTGTAAGCAGTAACACCTCTTGTGCTAAGCTGAGAGGAGACCCTGGGTGGGAAGTGATCAGCTGGGCCAACGGAGGTGGTACCTCAGTGAAAACTCTGAGAGTAGTGGCTGCTGCTCTTGTTGCCTTTAGCTTGTGCACTAGAGCTTGTATGCACCCTTAGTACCAGCTGCCCCGCAAGCCCTGACAGCAAGGGCCACCCCTTTTGCGCTAGGCCACCAGATTACAGTTCACCCTGCCAGATGCCCGTCAAGTTCTGCAAAGCTTCACGGTTGGGACCTTCACATTTGATGCTTTCAGCAGCACAGCCCAAGGCAGAGTCCAGCTCCTGCAAACCTCCGCAGCAGCCTAGGTGGTAGCACAGTGGCTGTGAGTGCAGCTCAGCGCAACCGTTTTGTCTTAGGTTTGCTGTAAAGGGCTCAGACCACTTGTAAAGCACTTGAGACTTACCAGTGGTGATGCCCCATGAACGTCCTGCTGCTATTAAAGCATCCCTTGGATGTGGTGCTTGTTCCATTTCACCCTGTTAACACCTGGCAAGCTGAAAAGAGTGAGGCCAAGGCAGCACTTAAACTAGAAATATCCAAGATAAACAACTTTTTTTAAGAATAGATGTGGATGACACTTTCAAAGTGGGTGGACAAAGAAGAAAAACCTACAGCAGGAGGTTGGATATCTGTTTAGAAGGATGATAGTCAAAGGGATGTTTGTCTTTGGTCACAGTACACTGTGTGGAAAGGATTTTATACAAACATACACAGGGAAAATTAGAAGAGATTGAGCAGTAAATGGTAAATTATCACCTGGGAAGATTTCATTCCAGCATATGTTTCAGTTCCCAGTATGTGAATCTTCAATGAAACATAGATTTATTTGCACAGCTTGTGCTCTGCCATTTTAGAAGAAATGTAACCTGGGCAGTGAGATTTGTTGTCTCTAGACCTGATGAGTACACTTTGCGTTATATCCTTAAATAAATACCAGAATTTTAAATGATAAATACATATTATAAACTTATATTATACACTTATTTGTTAGATATTTCTATTGTATTTATATTATATAATATATACTGTTTCTCTCTTTTTTGAGATAACAAAGATAAGACTGCTGTTTTTTGTGATAGCTGTATTCTGTGTCACGGACTGTGATACAACTTCATTTTTTGGTGTTGCAGTTTTTGAGAAGTTAAAGTCACAACAGACATAAATAGTTTATCAATATAAATTAACTATGCACCCCTTAATATCTTTGGGCAGCTATCTCAGGAAGAAGCCTTTTCCCCAGGGAAAATTTGCATGCTGCCTCTCAGACCTCAGTAGAAACTTCTCTGCCCTCAAAAAAATACACTGTAGAGGATGAGAGGGACAGTATGTATCTTGGGACCCCCTTCAATAGCATGTTCACAGCTGTGTCAATCTACCTCAAAACAGCTGGGATCAGAAACCCCAGAACCACATGGGTGATGCAGCCCTGCTGAGAGATTTTCCTTCGTGTTTTTAATGTGATAACTATAATTTAAGCCCTATGTGATTGGGTAGCCAGCACTAAGTTGCACAGGGATATAAGAAAATGCAATGAAAGTAGTTGTCCTCTCCTTCCCACTGACCGAGCTTTCCCTGGGAGTGCCTGGAGAAGAGGAAGGGACCCACCCACCTTTCAGAGACCTGCTTGAAGCAAGGACGCGTTTTAGTTCATTTTTCGTAAGGCTGAAACAAACCAGCTTCTCTGTCATGCTGTATCTAGTTCCTGCCCCAGTGCACACCATCCCTTTTTTTGCATGTGCAATGTTTTTTCCAGAAGGAGGAGGACATGGAAATCTGTTTGATTTTCTGCATGTTACACTGCCGCAGAGAAACAACCTGCAAAAAGATAGAAGGCCACTAGGCAGCACGTTGCAGTGTTGTTTTTTTCCCCGCTTTATTTCTCCTTTTAATTTACATTGCTGGAACCAGCTTTGGGCAAGTCGGATGTTTTGAATACCTAGAAAAATTATTTGAACACGTTTGTAAAACAAACTGGGCTCCTGCAACTCTTGCAGCACTGCTGAAACTGCCTGAAGTCAGAGTAGGGCTACACAGAAAATGGGCAGGATGATGAAGAAAATGTTGCAAGGCAGAGTTAAGAGGTGGAAACAGAAATAAACAAGTTAAATGCGTATGGAGGAAAGATTTCCAACTGTGGTGGTTCTTAGAGGCAGATATCTGCTGGGCATGCTGCAGATATAATCCACAGACATCCACATTTCTTCAGTATGAAAATCAGGGTGCAAGGATATTGTGCAACCAGAGCTCACCCTGAGGTGGAGCTGGGATGTGACTGGGAAAGTAGCCATTATTTCTAGGTTGTGTAATACAGATGCAGCCAGAGGGGCTGTGCAAGCCTGTGCCATGTAAGTTATCACCAAGTAATTTCAGGATCATCAGCTATACGCTAAAAGGAAGTCAGGGTTGATAATCCTTTATATACTCTGCGATTACATGACTTTCAAAAAAATGTACTGGGCATTCTAGAAATGTCACACAGATCTCCTGCAGCACAGCTAACCAAACAAACGCCACAGCACGGACTGAATGCACTGACTCCCCAGTGCATCCCTGCCCTTTACTTACTCTCTCACTAGAGACCTACACCCAGTAACCAGAGGAGGATGGACATGGCTTCTTCCAAAATCAGCTAGTGCTGCTCCCTGAGTTAGCTACTGGTTTTTATGGGAAATTGATCCTAGTATTTAATCTCCTGGGAATTAGAATACAGGAGCTCCCACTGCTGATGGACAGCTGTGGTCTATTAGGCCAAGCCTACCAGTACATTCTGATCTTGCTGCATGGCTTCATTCCGGTTCCTCATTGCTACTATGCAAGAGAATATTTTGCCATGCTTGGGAAGTCCTGAGAAATACTATAGGAGAACATAGTATATAATTAGTAGTGATAGTAGTCAAAAGACTGGGACACCAACATTCAATTCAAGCCAGGATGTTCAATCTCTTCACTTCCATTTCTTCCCCTTTCCTGTTCATGCCTGGCTTCACTTTCCCTGTTTCTTTGCTTTGTGCCTTCCCCATTTCTGTTTGCCTGCCTGATTTCCTTTCTTTTGTCCCTTAAGAATAATTTCAGTGTTCTTCCTCCAACACGCAGAGGGACACTCGTGTAGCTACATCATTTATTCACTAATGACTGCAGCAGAGCAGTGCTTTTCCAATTTGATAGTACTTGCACTTTCAGCTTGCTGAACACTTTCAGACTTTCTTCCCTGGGGAGAAGCTGACAGAACCCCTGACAAAGTCCCGTGGCTTAATACCTGGAGAAAACCACCCTGATATTGTTATGTCCAAATAAAGCATAAACCCCTTTGTATCCTTGCTTATCACTTAAAAAAAAAATAAATTAGCATTTGACAGCCACACTGGAGCTCCGCAGATGTCCAGAACTTTATAGTGTATGTAGAGAACTAAGTGTAGCAGGCAAAGCAAGAGTGGCAGAGTTAAGAATTAGTGAGCTCTTAGTAACTTTAATTTTCTAACGTAATCTTTGGGAATTAATTCTCTGAAGGCAACCAAACACAACCATTGTGCTTGGAGCTCTTGTTCCCATTACACCTTGTTGCTCCTGCACATAGCAATTCCTTCACATCCCAGTAAAAGCAGAGCCTTTCATGCTGTCAATACAGGTGACAAGTAGTATATACTGCAGCTGACAGCCTCCTCCCTCAGGAAAGTAACAATACAGGTCTAGGTGTAGGAGAACAAGTTAACTCCTCTGCTCCATTTCAGATGCTCCCTCCCTGGTAAATAGCAAGCAGAATCCATTAGGCAGGAAGTATGGCAGCAATGACTACAGCAATGAGCTATGCAGATTTTTTCCTCCCTTCCTTGTCCATCCTCCACCCAAGACCTAATCGATGCTATTCCAGCAGACTAGCACATCCTTCTCCCACTTCTGCTCCCCAACCTGAGTTCTGAATTCTTCCCTGCTTAGTTTTTCTCTCACTCATTAATTCTTTTGTTCTGTTTTTGACTTTGACTGTTGTACTGCTTTGTCTCCTGATTTTTTTTTTTGTGTGCATTCCTCCTTATTGCCCTCCCACGACTCTCCTGTGAGGTATGCCCACAGCTCAGCAGCCTACATGCCCTTTCTTGTTTACTCCTTACAAACTCGTCTAATCCTTTATCACACTCTTTTTTTTGCCTTCAAATTCTGCTCTGCTTTTACCACAACCAGGATTTTTCTTGATCCCATGCATTCTGGCTTGTGGTCCCAGCCACTGGAATCAATTTGTTAAATCTGCATAGCTCTATGGGCAGACCTGAGTACAGGGACAAAAACCATAACGTAAGAAAGCTCTCTTGCTGGCCAAGCTCATACCTGTTCTCCAAACAGAAATCCCCTGTACCAGCAGAACTGCGACAATGCAACGTCATCTGTGCGCCATTTCCTATCAGTTTAAGCACATCTGTTACAAGTGGGATTTCCTCTTCCCTGCTCCCTGCCTCCTCATCCCAGGGGTCATAACTGTAGCAACAAAAACTTTTAAACCTAGGGCAAGACAACAGGGCACTTTTCTTTGACAGGCATCTGAAACGCTGGTTGCTCTAAAACTTTATTTTCTTTCCTGGGGCTTCCACAGTTGCTCTTTCCCCACAGCTGCAATCTCTCTTAGGATTCCTTCCTGCTGTCTCCCCCTCTTGCATAAAAGATGAACAGGAATTGGGTGTATTTGCCTACTGTGTATTTAAAAAAATAACACGTTTTGGTTCTGCCCTTTTTTATCATACCTCTAATCTGTTTACATTTTATCAAGCTAAACACAGCTCTTCTGTAGCATTTGGCTTTTGGCCAGAAAATCTGCAATGAAGCTTTTTCCAGCTTGCTTGCTTACTTTTTTTACTGCTGCCTGTACACTACCTAAAGCAGCGTGGCCCACCAGGACAAGGCATTACTTAGTCTTACTTGTAAAGACAAATTTAATCCAGTCCACTTAATGGGCTTGGCAACTACGATTGCTGCAACTGATGGAATGCCTTGTAAAGAAGCCACAGGTGTACTCCCCATTTATCCACTGAGATCTCTTTCCTTGTTTAGCAAAACATAATTTAAGTACTTACCTTCTCTCATTGCCCTCCCTCATGGTTATTTTCTGAGGCAGCTATTCTCAAATGTCTGCTACTAATTCACATAATTCTTACCAGCAAATTGAGCATCCTCAGCACCTTTTTGAGGCTAGAAATGCAACACAAAGTAAGCAATTATTTTGCTTGAGCACAGGAAAGCACACACTCTTTTCTTACTCGACTACACCGTTTCATTGAGTAAATGGGCTTTTTGGTGAACACAGAAATACACACTTCTTAGTGCGTATTTTTTTTTTCCAGGTACAGTTCATATAATATCAAAGTGCTTTATTCCTCTGGCATACTTATGGGTGAAGATATTTATGTAGGTAAAATTCAGTAATCTTAGTGCACAAAGCTGAGAGGGAAGTAAAGGCCTCACTTCATTCCCCGCACCGCGTCAACGATAGGTTTCTTTATGGGGGCGAGTATTGTCCAGTGAACTTGGTACAAGATCCATTAATTTCAGCTGCAGTCTTTCTCAGTGACAAGACTAGGCTGTGGATCAGATCCTACACAGGGGTGTATTTCTAAAATCAGCTAAAAATTGAATGTTTTTTGTAGTTCAATTTAAAAATTGCTCTGCCAATCAGCATGTTTGGGTTTGTTTCAGATTCACTGTCTCAATGGAAATGGTACCAGCCTGGGTCCCGGCAGTGGGTTTCACACTCCTGCCCCATACAGGAGGATTTTTAGGAAGCAACATAACCAAAAAGGAAATCCCAGTGTGGTATGAAGCTCTACAGAAGCCATCTTGGTGTCCCCCTAACTGGGTGTTTGCTCCTGTTTGGGGAACCCTCTATACATCTATGGGGTATGTTTTTCACATTGTATTAAGGCACTTACCCAATAAGCAACTCTGAGATCAGGTAATGCTGGACCAGAGAACTATTGTTGTGTTCCTGTGGCTGTATGTCTGTAAGAGACTCTGTCAAGCTGCCCGTGTAACAGGTAAGAACATGTTTTGGGAGTTGTGTGTGGATTTGATAGGACATTTTGTGCATAAGTATCCACATCAAAAGCAGGAGTTTGAAAAGCTGCCACCTGCCATTAATATGCTTCCCTCCTTCACTCTGAAGGGAAGACCTGCCAAGCTGGCAGTGATGGAGCAAGGCAGTACTGGGATTTCTTCTATGTCTGTCCTTCAGTAGTTTTAGGCA
>NW_010119016.1:7172-10199 GCF_000699245.1 Pterocles gutturalis
GGGAAAGTTATGGGGGTAGAACTGTTCTAACAGAGCTCAATTAAAATAAACCAAAATCAAAATATACATGTCGTTTCGAAGAAAACTGACAGGCTGTTAAACTGCAAATGTTTGAAGCCATCTACTGCCTCCTTATTTCACTAGTTTAAAATAACTTGACAGCACAGCAATTATTGTCAAATGAACAGGGAATCACAAGGCCAAATACTATTCCCACAGGTACCTTAAAAGTTCAATACTACTGTATTTTGGCAGCTGTTACTTCTAATTAGATGTAGCAAAAATATTTATAGAGGTACGTTGTCTCAGGAGAGAGTTTTTGATACTCCTCACAGACTGCTCTAGAAGCTTTCTGTTCACTCTGGTGAGCTGTGCCACAGACGAGAGGTAGCGCTCTGCTCATAAGCCTCAACAGACACAGTGCAGCTCCCAAGCATTGTGTCTCTTCTGAACTTTGTCATGAAGAACTAGCTACATACCAAGATTCAGATTGTTTTTTCCTAGCTATCAAATACACACCGTTGCTAATCCAATAGTAATAGTTTCTAGGCTGCAATATGGCTTTTATGGCTTACCCCTCCCATTTCTTCCATCATGACAGTACATTTAAGTGATTTGTAGTTTGTATATAGCACTGGCTAACTATACAAAGTTTCAGAGACCAAATCTTTTCCAAGTTAACATTACATAGTCATCTGGCAGGTTATCTTAAATACTACACCACCTGTTGCAAAATACAGCAATGATGCAATGTCCGAAACTGTATCTGAATGCTAAACTGGCGCTCTCGCATTCTCACTTTGGTTTCCTTTTCTTTCCAGAAAAGCTTTGTAATTTTTATAGTCTCATGTACTGTCTGTTCTTTCCTGTCAGTATTCTCTTTTCTTTCTCCTCTTACAGAGTGTACTTTAAAAAATTGCTCTCTATTCTTGTATATTCTAAGAGTTAGCATTTGAATCAGATCATTGCTGTCCTATGAATAAAAAAATGCCTTTTATCAGAGAGACAAGAGCTGAGTGTTTTTCCCATGAAGGGCTTCCTCCAAATTGACCGCACAATTTGTAACCCTGTTTCTGGATTCCTCATCATAAATCTGGATATCAAGATAAATATTTTAAAAATCCAAATTGTGACAGCTTATCACTTACTTTGATAATATCAGAACCAGTGTATTCTGAGGTGGATGGTCCCAGTTAGGTACTATACATCTAGCTCAGTAGGAAGATATTTATTACCCAGGCCTTTTTTTCTGTAATCCATCATGTGCACACATTCCTTGAATGATCAAGACATCTCATTCCTTCAGAATCTCGCATATATTAAAAGCAAGAAATAATTAAAAGCAAGATTTAATTGTATGCCTTTCTTGACATCTAGCTTCCTAGCGAGTTGGTACATCGTGATCTTGGTCTGAAGTGACAGTCAGAGGTATGAACAACTCTAAAGTCCACAGGGCTCTGTAAATCACTCAGGAACAGATTTGGGTCCTGATGCCTTTTATGAAGATAAACTGTTAAGTTTCTAATGCTTACTCTGCTCCCCCCCACCCCTGCTTTTTTTAATACTCTGCATCAAACTGCCAAGTTACCAAGCTGCATTGTTCAGTTCCTATGGAAATAATGGCCAAGAAGCAAACTTGGGTCACTAACTGGGTTAAACAGCAAAAAACAAATCCTTCTTGTGTGACCTACAAATTAATACAAACTCCTTGCAATTACTCCTATGGATGTTTGTCTGCTCCTAAAAAAATAACGCTTACAACTTGGTCTCCATCTTTTCTCCACTGCCAGCAGAAATACGTATGAGCCCCCCGCTGTCCTGCATAGTGCACAGGCCAGTTCACATTCCTACCAGGATGGAATCGGTATTCAGTTACTAATTCTGAAACAAGGGTGTAATTCCAGATGTTGGAATTTTATTCAGGGAATTCTTCTGCAGTCACTTGGAATGGCTGTGCAGTCATCTGGATGGAAATCTAGCTAATGTCTAAAGCTAAAGTCAAACAAGAGTGAAAGAAATAGCCTTAGGTGATGAGTGCTCCCTTTTCCAAACAGGCTTCTTGAGTGCAAAAATAAACCTTACATTCCTAAGCCTCCCAAATACTAAGAATTCCTCTCTTTAGCAGCTTACATTCTGGGATTCCTCCAATGAACTGTTCTTCCACGGCATTAAGAAGATTTGTTCAAAATCTTCAAAACATTTTTGGAAAATCTTTCAGTAGCCAGGATCCCACAGACAGAAAGGGTGTTGGATGTTCTTTGTGCTTCATTCTTCCCATAGAAGTCCTAAAATCTTTTTTCTCCCCATCTTTGTCCCATCCACTACTCCCTTCCAAAGTGCGACTATAGGGCTGCTCCTGCTCTGACACCATCCCTGCCCATACTCACTTGTGCTTTCGGATGCCATTCATTTTGTTGATTCCCACCTCAATTCCTACTCCTATATTTAATAAATTTTAAAAGATGTTTATTTGTAAAATTTATTTTAAAGCACCATCCCCCAGTACCAAAATTAACAGTTTCTTCACTATTTAGAGACTTACCTTTTACCCTTGCATCTTAGACTTCCTTTAGTGTTCCCTTTTATGCAGTAGGTCATCTGCTCCTCTGCACCTGGAAGTGAGAACTCTGGCAGGATAGAAATTTTCTCTCTCTCCATATTGCTATCTGCAGCAGGTGGCCAACCCTATGTTGTCAGTTACTCTGCCAAGCAGTGCCTGGATATCTAGTTTTCCAAGTGAATCTAGACCCTACCACTGAAGTTATTTAATTTGATCTAGAATGCGTGGTTGCTTTCTAACCAAAGTACTGAATTACACCTTACATTTGCTTTCTTCAGATATGGCTCCTACCTGGTGTGGAAGGAACTGGGAGGCTTCAGTGAAAAGTCAGTGGTTCCTCTGGGTCTGTATGCAGGGCAGCTGGCATTAAACTGGGCATGGACTCCCATATTTTTTGGAGCTCACAAAATGGGATGGGTAAGTGAAAAAGTAAGCTTCTTAATCATAGAATGGCCTGGGTTGAAAAG
>NW_010119017.1:0-20959 GCF_000699245.1 Pterocles gutturalis
GTCATTTTTCTCAGATGAATGCCATTTGAGGTCCTTTCTGGCTTATAGATGGAAGGTGAGATGACAAACCATCTCAGGGTAGTGGAGAACAGCTGTCAGTTATACTGAAAATTTGATTGTTTTGAGAATTGTAAAAGAAAAGATAAAAAGGGTGGTGTAAAGAGCCTAGGGGACCTCACCTGAAATAAAAGGAATTTGGTGTGTGATCTCTTTCCTTCCACCAAAAGTATTAAAGATGCTTTTTTAGAAGCACTCTGTAAAAGGAACGATCATCCTGCAGCTAGGGTGCTACCAAATAAAAATGAAGAAATGTGTGCTCTACAAGAGAGGTACTGCATGAAGTGAGTGTCTGGGAGTCTCTTCTGATGCTTTTAACATTTCTGAAATTGCTGATGAGTGTGAAGCCAGCACTGGTTGCTTTTCCCTTGTTGTGCTTACTGCTTTAAGTGAGAACATGCAAGACTGGGTGTACCCGGAGTTATTTGCAAGGCTAAGCCAGATTTTGTCTAGTGGCTGCAGGAGAGGTCATTTCCATCACTGCAACAGATGGACATAGGGTACCTGTACCTGGTATTCCTACAAATTTTTCAGGTGACACTATCAGGACTACTTCATGCCTGAACCAAAGTCCATAGAAGCAAATTGCTGTGTTCTTTTCAATGGGCTCTGAGTCAGGATAGGTCTGTTGTGTCTGGATGCTCTCTGAAAGGGCACACGAAGTGCCACGGCAAGTGCCAGGGCTGTAACTTCCATGTCTGTGGAGGTTTTGTAATGCGACTTGAGGGAATCCTTGCTAAACTCTCAAGACAGTGGCCCCAAGGCAAGCTGTCCTACTGAGCCTTTATTTGAAACAGAGCCAGCAGTACTCTGCTATCCACTGGGACATGGGGATGCATCCATTAAAGTGTGTGTGGTGCTCTGCTTATGAGACATGGGGAACAACAGAGAAGTTAATAAATAAACACAATTAAAAAACAAATCAGGTCTCTCATGAATGCATTGTCTTCTTTCTTTGCTGAAATTCTTTACATTCCAAAATCATATTGGAAAATGGGAGGCAAATGCACAATAAATGCTGTGAGATGCTTTTTCGGGCCATGCTGTTTCCATTTCTATGGCTATTTGAAAAGTGCATGAATGCAAAGCACTTTTAAACACTCTAAAAATCAATACAGAAGAAACAATAGAAGCACATTTATTCTTGTTTTATTCAATGTCAGTATTGCTGAGTTTTGCCTGACCAGATGTTGCAGAGTTTAAAATCTGTTCAACCGTAGCTGTTAACAAAACCATCCTTCTTTCACCAAAATTAAAAAAAAAAAAAAATGTACACATTTATTTTAGAAAATGTCTTTGGGTTTTGTTTTTTTTTTTTTTTTATAAATGAAATAAAGATGCGATTTATCCATGACTCATGCTAATACTCATTGTGATCTCTTAGAGTAACGGTCGCAAGGCTTTGTGTGTGTGCTGTTTGGACAGCATTTGCACAATTATTTACAGTTCTGAATGCCCAGTTTTAGCTCAGCGATACTGCTCTTGCAATTTCATGTTTTTTTGTGGTGGTTTGTTTTTTTGGTTTTGTTTTGTTTTGTTTTGTTTTTTGAAAGAACACATGTTCAAGGTAAGTAACGATTTTTCAGATAGAGGCTGGAAAAGCTTAAGTCTTTCCTCTCTGTGTGGTAGCTTCCCTTCTCTTTCTTTTCCTGGACAGAACTGACAAGCAGGCATTGTCCCTCCAGTGAGATCTGCAGTATTACTTTGACCCTAACCCATCAATCTGCCTCAATTGGATAATGATCCGTAATCACTTTCTTTCAGGGGAGTCTATAAATTTGCCAAGGCCCCATTCTTCTCTGAAGGCCTCCTTATGTTCACTCCCATTTGTGCAAATGCTCTCTCTTTCACAGCACTAAATAGCCATGCACATGGCCCTTTCTGTTCAGAGGCACCGGGCTGTTCACTGTTGATTTTCCATGGCGCTGCTCTCTAAAAGGAGGCGAAGCTCTGACATGCCAGGACGCGGCAGGGTGCAGGACCAAGCCACACCACTTTAAGAGACGCCGCTTTTCTTATTAAGACTGACCCATCATTAGGCCGCTTTGTGCCGGCCCTTGTAATCGATGAGAGGTCTGTGTAGTGTGAAAAAGCTAATAAAGATGAGCACGAGGTGGTAGAGGAAGGGGCGGGGGCAAGCAAAGACACTAACTCCTCTTAACAGAGAAGCGCTCCTTCCCCAAAGCTTAGCCACATGAGTAAGGGGCAAAGCTCAGGAGAGCTGGCAGGGTGCAGACCCCTCAGTCATTTCTTTGATTATCTTGCACTTAATTCCCTGAGCATTCTTGTGCTGTCCTCTTTGTTGGACCTAAGAAATAGAACAAGCATGAAAAAAAAGCTCGTAGCCTCCTTCCTCAGCTGATTTCCTACTTCTGATTAAAGAAGATCAAAGGCTGAAGAGCATCTAACTGACCTTGTGTACAGCACAAGAGAGAGTTCGCACGTGCGTGGAGCACTGGTGGGGTTTTTTTTCATATCCTCGCAAGAGTTTCCAAGGCACTGAGAATATCATGGAAAAGGTCAGAGAAGGTGAAAGATGTTAAAGTTGCTAATGCATCTGGGGAAGCACCAAGTGTGTACTTGCTCTGTGTCGTGTTGGATACATCTGCAAGCACTGTAGGGAATAGAGGGAACAAACAAGGAAATAAGTAAGCTCTAACACATGTGCAGTGTTGAGGGAGCACTGGCCATGGGAGGGGGCAAAGATGATATTCTCTCTGTCTGTACCACAGAGACAGCCGCACATCTCTAGAAGGGCTGTGCATATGGAAATCACACCCGAAATAAGCAGAAAACAATGTGCCTTAGTGAAATGAAAGGATCCTCTTGCTTGGGGGAGGAGGAACGGTGCCTGTAACATTATGTATGCTGGTGAGAAAACATATGTAAGAGTGAGGTTGCAAAAGGATAGTGTCAGATGTTGTACAAATGTGGGAGAGCTCAGTAAGGGACAATTTCTCCCTTCCGAACAGGTGGCCTGCAGAGCCTTTACCATTCTTCAGAGCAGTGCTGTCCATGCCTTCACACATACAGTGTGTGCCTCCATGGACAGGAAACACAGTCAACACCTGAGGATCTTACTCATCCCCGTAGCTTGAGAGCGCATTTGTGGCTGGCTTTTGTATGAGAAGTGTAATGAGGAGATGACCACTTGCATATCTGTTGCTCAAATGAGTCTTTGGTGAACTGTTCAGAAGTTTTTAATATTAAGTTTAGCTTTTCTATTCTCAGATATATGCAAAATCACATGGACAAGATCATAAGCTTTTAAATGAATTTTTGCATGCCAATAATGCTAAGCCCTGTCCATGATCTTAAATTACCAGTGTTGTCCACAATAGTTCTTTCTCATCTTCCTTGTGACTACAGAAAATCTGAAAATAGAAGGGAGTTGTTAAAGCTGCTCGTGCACCTAATCAGCACATTGCTGATATTAGTGAATTCCACTGTTATTTTCTGTTTATAGCCATCATTCTTGTTTAGTGAGTTGAAGCCTCTTCCTTCTCCTAAATACCTTCATCCCACCCATCGTGCACCATTTGGGCCTTTACTCCAGCTGAGTGCTACAAATATAGTCTCTGTAACAATGCCAAAATTTTAGAATTGCTGTGAATAGACTGTGCCCAAGTGTGGAAATATCATTGGAGTTGAGAAATGTATGGGAACTGTGGTTTTTGTTTGCTGAGGCTTTTTTTTCTTTCTTTCTTTCTTTCATTCTTTGAAAGAAGCAAATTCTAAGAGAATTGCATAACAGAGGTACCACTTCAAAACAAAAGCTGCTTGGTGCAGTATCTTCTGCTAGCATTCTGCATCAGCTGTGCCATTCAATGTGTTTCACATGGGATTTTGTGTTGCTGTCAAAGGGAAGCCGCACAGATTTACTTGATTTGAAACAGGGATGCCTGGCAAGTTGTTATGGGCAATCTGGATGAATGTGTGTTGGCATTTGCCTTCTTTTCGTTCTACTCCAGATTCCAAATGATAACCATCTCAAAGGTAATTTGTTTCCACTGTGTTAAAAAATCCATTGGAAAGTTGCTTTTCATTGTAACTTGTTAAATGCTTAATTGATATCATGTAATAAAAAGAATCAAAAACCCCTCTGGTCCCTCTCAGGAGCTCAAGTTAACTCCGGTGGAGCCAGCTCCGTTGCCATTTCCAAGTTCTTCTGTAGTGATCTAGCAATTCATCAGTGTCAATGACACATGGGAACTCTCATGTTTGCAAAAGCCTGCGAGGGATCCATGTCCTACATTTCAACAAAAATCACAAAATCGCATTTCAAGGTGGTCAAAGTTAGGGAAACATTAGGCAAATAATTGCTAGCCTTTTTCTGAAGCGAATGGTAAAACATGGAGAAACATGCAGAAGCCAGAGGTTAGCTGCTGCAGCAGAAAGGTGAATGCTCCTCTGAAGTACCTAGAAAACTGGAAATGAAGCACACTGTCAGGATGCCAGAATCATTTGGCTACTGCAGGAGGAGGAGTGGTATGAGAACCTAAACAGGCAAATATGTTGATACAGACATGTCACAGAAATCATGGTGGAGCTGTCATGGAGGGACTGAAGAAGATCTTCTGTGATTCATTGCTTTATCTTCACTGGCCTACATCATGGTGGAGATATTTCTCCACCTTCCCTCTACATGTTCCCACCTGATTGTTTACGTTCTTGTCAGAAGTTGCAAGAAGGCCAAGAGGGTAAACTTGAGTCTGCCTCATGCCTCACCATCAATGTGTAAGAATCTAGCTTGTCATCTAGCCTGTAAAGAACAGCATCATAACATATGAGTTTCCCTCTGAGGAAGGAATGATGTTTGAAGAAGCATAATGCTGTTCATTATGTTTTATGGGTAATTGCCCATAAAACTTGGACTCCCACCAGTCAAGATGGGCCAGCATGAGAGCAAACACACATATTCAGTGTACTCAGTATTCTTGTTTAGAGCTACCTAGATTTTGGAATACTGCAGTAGGTGGTCTGATATTTATATATGTCAAAATTGTAGCCTCTAAGATGGTTCCTACAATTTTTCTTGCTCCTTACTTTGCAGGAGATAGATAGTCTACATTGTCTCAGGCTGATCAGGCAGTTTTGGGTGGAAAGTTCAGACTCACATTGTTGTGTGGTTTTCTAACTTACTGGTAAAATGGTTTCTCCAGAGGACAATAATTAAAGGATGTGAAGTTCTTACAGTTTAGAGAAAATTGGGGACAGCATCTGTACACATGGAGTTATTTTACTTATTGCCACATCCTTAATTCTTAGAAGCATGGCAGAAAATCTTTTTACAACTTACTGGTCAAGAATGCCATTTGGTATCACAGCTATACATGTGGCTTCTTTCACGGCACAAAATATAGAATGTACATGACATCCATTCATATTCAAAATAAGGATAATAATGAGGAAATTCTTCCCTCTGATCTGTCAGTGGGATCTATGCACTGAGATTGCATTGATCCCTTGACTGAAATTTTAGTTGGCAATTTGCTGATGATCTCACTGGAACACTGAATCTCTGATTAATCTATCGCTTCCTTCATGCTGCAAAAGTAAAAATGCTGAAAATCTGCTAAGCACTCAAGTGCTAAGGTATATTTTAAATGCCCAGCAATTGGTTAAGTTGAATAATTGCTACTATATTCTGACTAAATCAATGCCATAGAGTAAAACAAGCAAGCAGTTGCTTGCATTCTGGAAAAACAATGATCAGATTCACTTCATAAGGAACTGCTTTTTGTGATCTTGGGTGTCCACTGGTATTAATTGCAATCTTCCCAATTTTCTCAATTCCTAATATTGTATTGCAAACCTGATTTCTGCTTGTAGCAGTTTGTGTTTCTGCTTTTTGACTGTTCTTGAAGTGAGTGCATGTGTAATGTACTAATTCTACTCAGGGGATTTTTACTCATGCTGGTTGTTGTAGACAAATGTCTCCCTGAAGACATGTCAGGCCTTATACACATGTTTGAAGAAATGTATATGCCTCTTCACACTATATTAATGTCAACTGCTGGTCATTGGGATCTTTTTAATATTTATTGATATTTTAATACAGTCCTAATACTAATACAAATTCTCATGTTTATACTAACACATCCATTAATTGCAAAAATCTTAGAAACGCATGAGTGGCAAATTTACTTGAAACTGGCATCATTGGTTACAAAGGGTTAAAGATGTTCAAAGGCTAGGGATGCTGTCTCATGCTCATGTCTCAGAATAAATTACTGAAGGTGACTTTTTTCCTCCCAAACTTGTCTTCTCTTAGTCTAATAATATCAGTTAATAAAACGCTGTGTTCTGAAATCTACCTAATTCCCACCAGGAGTTGCATGATGCTGTTTTCTTTTTAACTGACTAATTATTATTATTGTAGACATTCTATTTACTCCAAAGTGGTTTGGGGATAATTGATTAGGTTGCACCATGTCATGAAAGAACAGATGGCAGGCTAGTCTGTCAGCTCATCTGCAGCCTGTAAGAATGCTAAGAAAATTAAAGGGAGGGGAAAAAAAAAAAAAAGAAAGAAAAAAAAAGAAAAAAAGAAGGTGAATAGGAGAGGGAGAATAATGAGCTAAGCTGTGCTTGCAACACAAAAAAGTTCTTGTAGTGGGTGGTCCTTTGGGAAGGTAATCGGAGATCTGCAATATGTCCACTACAATCAACAAAAGGGTACAATACTTCTCTGCAGGGAATTGGGTAGGGAAGAAATTGTTTAAATAAAATTGTAGGGTTGTCAGAATGTTAAACTAATTCTCTAATGTTCTGTGCATTGTCTGGGGAATTTTGGCTTTGCATCATTTGCTGTAGTGAAGTACTGAAAAAAAAATTAATAGAAGTGTTTTGGAATGTGTTAACATGTATTTTAGCTTTGGAAACCCTGACTGTGTTTAATGGCAACTAAAAATGCTATTAGAAAATCTGCACTCTCCCGTGTTCTCTCCCTGCATCCCCTCCCAGATTTTACATTCCTCTTTGCTTAGTAGAATTGTTTATCTCAATGCAAAGGAAGTTTAGTTTGCTGTTATTCTGATTGGCTGGCACCTGAATTTTTGTGTTTATGTGTGTGCGTGTGTGAATTATTTATCAGTGATGTATTACCATGGATAAAACTGTATGTGGGTTGCTTGCATATGGGGGAATGTAAAGTCTTGGACTGATCTCCCTTTAGTATTTGTATTTATGTGTACGAAAAGGGGGGAAACAGTAAGAAAACAGAAAGAAAAGAAATATGCCCTGTCCATCCCAAAGCTCACCAAAAATATTAATTGTTATACCTCCAGAATCCAAAGATCCTAAAAGGAGATATTAATAAGAAAGTATGTGATTTCCAGGCAAAGGTTAATCTTTCTAGACCTGATTCTCCCTTATACCTTAGGAGGTATTTATGCCTTTGCAAAGTAGCGTTGTCAGCAAATCAAAAAGGCAAGAGACTTCGGCACAATCCCCAATGTGAGGTACAAAACAGGGAGTGTCTAACTCCCAATCATTGCTGTACCATCTGTGGGGGGCTGAGCCCAACAGGACTCTCCTCTTCCCCAGTTTAGCCCATTTGCTTCCCTTCATCATCCTATCAGTCACCAAAAGTCTGCTATGGAGCTCCCACAGACCAGCAGGGAGGAAGACCACTCTCACTGTCCTCCTTCTCTTGTCTCTAAGTAATCGTGTGTGAGGACAGAAGAGACTAGCACTATTACAGGAGTTTCTTGTTAGGCAGCACTACAAGCTTAGATTTACGAGAACCCCACTCCTGTACCATGACCCCAGTGTTCTATGTGCTGGACCAATAAGTTTCTTGCCCATAAAACCATGGAAGGAAAGGAGGTCACAGGGATTTGTCATTAAATGCAGAATGGGACGCGATTAAACCTTTGCAATCTAAGAGTTTTGGCTTGTCTCGCAGTGTATCATCTCTCAACCCAATGACTTTCTCTCCCTCAAGTGTATAATTGTGCTTTCATTTAAGTAATTCCAGGAGAACCTACTGGTTCTATTTTACTTCCACGAAGTAATCTTCTCCCACTAGTAACTGTGAACTGGCAACATCTTGATTCTGTTTTTTCTGGACTTGCTGGGCTTTCCACACACCTGGAACAGCCGTTATCCCAGGGAATGGCTTTTCTGCTGTCTGCATGCCTTCCCCAGTGCTGAGCAGCTACAAAAAGATGTACCCTCATCACCTTCACAAACCTTTTCTGTTCAAAGGTAAAAAATGACCAGAGTTTGATTGCTGTGTAGGTGTTTGAAGCTTCCCCTTTATCAAACACCGTCAGTGAGAATTGGATGGCAACTGAAGAATTAATTACACTGACCACAGATGGGCAGAGTGCAAACAATGTCAGTAAACTCCCCACACAGCTCTCTAAAAGTACTTTAATTACGGCCTGCATAAATTTCTATTCCAGTTTTCGGACTCCCTTAAGCAGAGACTACCAACTGTCCTAAATTGCTTGGTGGTTTGTTGAGGTGGAAACGTATCCTCTGTGGACTAAACTCATTACTGGGAGGTTTATTAGCGAGAAGGTAGTGTAAGTCCATTAATAAATGAGGAGTGAGGCAAAATCAATTATGATTTTAATATGACTGAACCACTAGGCTGCTTTTTTTGAATCTATGATTTAAAGGGAAATAAAAGAGTATGGGCAATTAAGAAGCAATGGAGATCTTAGCTGGTACGGTTATTGATAAATGCAGGTAAGTAAATACTCGAGAAAATCAAATGCACAAATCAGCAGAACAGAGTGATGTGAATTCCCTCATCTTAAGGAAACTTGTCAACATACTGAATCACTCAGAGGTCCTTTGGAAAGCTAACCCACTAGCCCCTGAAATAAAGCAGAGTATATAAAGTGTAGAGTGTAAAGTGCAGGGGAAGTGAGCAGGGGGAAAGAGAAATCTGGTCATTTTGCTTCTAGTAAATGCTACCTCTCCAGTAAAATGATGGAGGTATTAGGGCAGAAAATCTAAAAACCGGTAGCAAAGAAGAGTACTATAGAAGTAGCAAGTATCTACTACAAACTGTGCCACAGCAACTTGTGTACTGTGGCTGCTCTCAGCTGAAAGCCAGGGCAGATGAAGGGAAGAGGACAGAGGTGATATTTTCGGACTTCCAGAAAACTTTAAGTCATGTGCTTCACAAAATTGCCTTGGAAAACACCGGTTGTCAGGGATGGGAACATTGTTACATTGGCTGAAAATGGCTAAGCGTTTCTAAAAGGAAATTTGGGATAAATGACAACAGGTTTCTGACGTGGGGAGTTGGAGTTTTTGCAGGAACTGGCATATGGCTTTGTTTTCTACAGCATCCTTTCTAACAACTTGGAACATGTAATAGATACTATGTGAATGCAATTTGGAGAACATAGTAGGTGGAGAATACCCGATAATGACAATATTTCAGCTATAAAGTATGATGACAGTCTAGAGATATTAACAGTGCAAAGAGGAAATGAGTAGTTCAAGGATCACCAACACTGAAATGAAAGGCAGCTACAGCACTGAAACATGCGACTTGCCGCTTGGCAGCGCTTAGATCGCACGGCACACTATTTGTTCTGGAGCAAGAACTGAAAAAAGAATGAAGCAAAATTCAGATGGGTGTGACTTGCCGCTTGGCAGCGCTTAGATTGCACGGCACACTACTTGTTCTGGAGCAAGAATTGAAAAAAGAATGAAGCAAAATTCAGATGGGAACAGCTGAGGTGAGAACACAGTGCGGCTACAAATTGCCTAAGCATTGAGGGCACATGATGGGGCTATGGAGCTGTGCAGGGTGAAGGCTTGGCTAGAGATCCACTCTGCTCAGGTTTTTAAGAAAAAAAAAAAAAAGCCCCATGGGTGAACCCGGTTGCCCTGTTTCAGGCAGGTCCTGCTCCATTATCACATGCATACAGTGATTTCTTCCTGCTGGAAGTCTTTGTAAGCCTGTGTTTGTCATTCCCAGTTGCAGCTGAGCAAAGTTTCACTGCTGTATTTTTGTACCTCCCAAACATGATAGTTTAATATGAGATGTCAGATATCTTTTTAAAAAAATAAATTTATTGCTTCAAGGTCTTTGTGGTTTTATACAGTGAAGAACTTTCTTTTAATTCTTTGAATATTGTCTGTGCACTCTTTTTCAAACTATTTGTCAGTCACACGCTCCCAAGTAGTTTAAGAGTGCCAGTATGTATTAATGGAAGCATATATTCTCAATATCAAGCAGATAGCTATAATTTAATCTCATCTATCTATGCCATGTTTGGATTCCTGGGCTGGTTGGGAGAACAGACTTGATTAAGTGAGGATTTGATCCACTACTCATATACCAGGGAGAAAGGTCCCATTATTTTCAGTCAATAGGGGTCAGGCTTGGAAAATTCTGTTTGACTTAAAGAGTAGTCATCTAGGGAAATTCTTTGTTGATTTCAGGAAGATCATTTTGAGCAGTTCTATAAAAGGCAATGTGTCTTTGATTTTCATCAGTTTTTGTTGCTTTGTTAGAAGGTCTTCTTGAACTTCAGGGTAAGATTTTGCCTTTTAGATCTATACTTTTAAATGATGCAACATGAATTGCTGACATTCTTGATGGCTTTATAAGGAAATGTGAACAGCTGTAATTAATGGGATGACGTTCTATATTAATTTTCTCTACCTTAAATATTGGAAGTACATTTTCTTTGTCCTGGTTAATGATTTAGTTACACTGGCTGAAACGTTTATGTTCTTACTGTAATGTTTTGACAAATATTTAGTTTAAAAGATTACTTTCTGGAACAATTGCTACTAAAAAAAAATAGTAGGATGAAAATTTGCTAAAGGTATACGTAACATTTACGGTTAGACAGAATCTGTTAAAGTTCTGTTACTGGTTTAGCAATAGAAAAGGGCAAATTCTTTTGGCTTGAGTTTTGTAATCTCAGTCTATTCATATGACAAAGCTTGTTCCAGCAATCAGCTGATTCCTCTTCATGTCCATAAACTTAGTGTCTATGGAGGGATCAAAATATCTGGGAGTTTTATGTTGAATTCTGCCCTTATCCGACTGGATTCTGAAAAACATAAAACTGAATCAAATTCTACAGTAAGGGGTTAGCTTTTCTGCATACCAAGTTAAAGCCAGTGGGGATCTGTCCCTAGAAGTGTAGAAGTAAACTATCACTAATCAAAACTCATGCAAAGAAAACTGGGAAGTTTCATCAAGCTTTTAAAAATTATATTGGTGTCAACAGTCTTGAAGATGATGACTGAAAAGAAGCATTTTAATTAAGCAGGTCTGAATAGGCCAAACCTCTTGAAAGCCTGTGAGTCTGAAATATGGCTTACAGCAATGCACATCTTTTTGAGAGTTCAATACAAGTATCCATTCCAGCAAAAGGTCATCAAGCACAGTAGCACTGACTGGTGGTCACCCAAAGAAAATAGGGAAACATAGTGAAGTCACATCTCATTCTCTGACAAAACCTCATGAATAAGAAGGTGCCTCAACAGAGCACCCAGAGTGTCTGGGCAAGGGAGTACTGTGCTGTACCCAGCCAGCATGGCATTAACATCTACAATGAGACACATACAGCTTGGCCTGTTATTAAAGACACTAGCAGACTCTCTGCTGACCTCTGTCCAGTTCACCTGCTGGTGGTAGCAATACCTCCTTCACAACCTAAATGCTAAATGATCTTGGCCTGTTTCCTACATGCCATTGTGTGAGCAGAAGAGATTGACCGGTCTGTCCTTTTGGAAGGAGTTCTCCCACTTTTGTAACTGATGTGAATATGGAGGGACCTCTGTTTTTGATTTCTATCTTGATGAACACATCAAGGTATCAGTTGCCAATTAAATTGCCTCAACTGATGATACGCATGGACCTGGATGATCAAGCCATGACACAGCAGAAGGCACAGAGAGAAGCTTAAACTAGTTAATTCTGCCTGGTATGGGCTACGTGTGTGCATGTGACCAGCTAAATACACTGACCAGCAGAGGGGTCATTAACCATAGATCTGGGATTCCTTTGCTCTGTTAGGATATGTCTCCACGCTGGGGAGGTGCTGACATCTGTGGGACAGCAGAGTTGTAAGGATCTGCTTGCCAGGTTTCTCTTAGGGACCCCATAGCACAGCTGGGCAGAGGACCCAGCTGTCCTAAGCCTCCATCTATTGCCTTTACTGAAAACTATGTTCCCTCTTGGGAATATTCAAATTTCACCTTCATATCTTTAAGTCCAATAGTGGGGCAAGAAAGCAACTAGATTAATTGTATCACTCATTTATGCACCATCATGTGATGATTATCCCCGGACTGACAGCTGACCTATTAATTTGGAGACATTTTCAGCCTAACAGACCAGACTGCTCTCTAGTAAAATGCAACATAAGGGATGAAACTGAGGAAAGGCCTGAAATATCTGTTTAATTTTAAACAATTGCTCAAATGAGCTCTGTACAACGTAATCATGTGCTAGAATGAGACACGTGTAGGAGTACTGTCAGAAACAGGGATGAAAATCAAAGACAGCACCTTGCTGGCTGTAAATCAGCACTGATGTATTTGCACATAGCGAGGGCTCACACCGTCCCACATGCTGTCACTGGCTGAGGTGACTGCTTGCTCTCCAGCCTGAGGCTGCTGTCCTCCTGGCAGAGGCACTCCCGGGCCTCAGCATCAGTTCCCAGTCTAATATTTTCACCCAAGCTCACCACCACACACGTCAGTGTAAGGTGCTCATTGTGGGCTAGTACATAGTCTGCTGTTTCTTTCGTTCTTCCAAGGTGTTTCCGTGTTCTTTCCACAGAGATGTGGTATCATTGCAGCAGGAGTTGGGGTGGGAGTTGTGCTAAGGTAGGACTGAGATGTCCTACCCTACAAACTTCTCCACATCCAAAGATGCTCTTTTTTCTTTTTCAAAAGGTGTGTAGAAACAAGTGTGACCAATCCATTGCATTAAATAAAGAAAACTGAAACCCTTTTAAACCAACTAAGCAAAAAAAAAAAAAAAATAGAGACCTGGAGAACTAAACCATTCCCTTTCTCCCCTAAAAGCACTCTGCAGAATCCAAGTGATATACGGACAGTCTGGGAAATTGCAAACCCCACTTCCACATGAAAGCTTGGTACTTGCCTTTTTTTTTTTTTTTTTTTTTTTTTTTTTTTTTTTCCCTGCTGGGTTGAAGTACATTTGAGAGCTTGTTTCTTGTTTGTGCTCTCATTGTGTTTGTTTGCTGACTGTCAATTACAGTATCTGTCTCAGAGGCAACTGATGATGCCGCCTCTCGCAAGGTAGTGCAGGACTTGTCGGTGATGACAGAAGTTGAAGCAGAAATCTAGAGGGGACAAGGAAAGGTACTACAAGGTCAAGCCTGAATGATTGTCCTCCTGTCTCCTCAGAAATCCCATGTGCATTAGCGGGTGAGTGGAGAGATCTTTCCACCTTTTTCATAAGTTGAGACCAATCTAAGCACATTGCCTAGGCTTTCGGCATGGAGGGTAATGAGGACGGACTTGTGATGTAACGGCCACAGGACATGAAGAACACATGCTGGCTTGAATTAGAGCCTGTATGAGCCAGGGAAAAGCCATTTTAGTTTTAAAGATTGTAGTGTTAGGCAACAGAAAGACTGATTTATTTATTTTCTTATTTTCTTTTTTCTTAAAGAAAATTTTCCATTTAAAGAAATGAGTGTTAACAGCACATACAGAAATGTTGAAAGTATTAAGTGAGGCTATTTATTATTTTGATTCTGATCACCATTAGGATTTATTATCAGTGTTGCTTATGCATTCTGTAAGAATTTGCCCTGAAAAGGGATCTAGTCCAGCACAATTTACTAAAGGGAGAGTGGATGTTGCGATCCCAAATGATGGAATATGTTACAGCTTCCTGGTTTACAGGTAAAGTGTTTGCCTCTTTATCCTCTGGTCGGTCCTCTTAGGTCTTCATCTAAGTGTTACCTCTTTCTCTTTGAGTAGATAGGAGTTTTGTGCTGTTTTAAAAAATACGCCACAAAATATACACAGCCTTATGGTTTCCATGTTTCCTTCGTGTGTGTCCCAAAGTCACTGCGTTTTGCTGGTACAGATGCTTACAATAAGTGAAACGTAAGCTGTGGATTTGTACTCAGATGGTGGGTGAAATCCCAGTTGTGTTGATGTTAGGAGCCCTCTTGTCTCCATATTCTGGAGAAAGAATTTCACTCACTGAATTTCAAGGGAGAAAATCCAGCAGAAAATCCTTGTGCGTCCATTGAGCTCATT
Source organism: Pterocles gutturalis (assembly GCF_000699245.1). Taxonomy (NCBI): domain Eukaryota; kingdom Metazoa; phylum Chordata; class Aves; order Pterocliformes; family Pteroclidae; genus Pterocles; species Pterocles gutturalis. The sequence goes on from NW_010119017.1 coordinate 14,293, forward strand.
GTTTCTCACCACTGTGTAGTCTCTCCTGAAATCAGCTGCCGCTGGTGTCAAGGCCATCAGAGTCTCTGTTAGGACCCTGACCACTGAAATCTGTGGAAAAGCTCCCGGTGACTTCATGGGGTTTGGCTCAAAGCCTGTTTCTGAAAAGGTTCAGAAACTGGGCTTCCTTCTCCTCCTGTCATAAATTAAACGAAGCACTGTTGTCATCAATGAACTTGTACTGGTGTAAATGGAAGGTGGATTAGGTCATAGATTTTTTTAACTCTTGGGATATGACACAGGGAAAAAACATTATGTTAAACTGATAGAAAAGCCAGTTTTACAGAATATAAGAAAACAGTATTTTGGGGGAGTAGCAACATAGAAACCACAAAGGAAGAAAAACAGTATGTTTCTCTGAAGCTACAACATCTGGAAGACCATAATACAGTAAGACTTAGTTACACATCCCATGTGGACTATGTTTACTGCCTAACTATTTATTGCAGCAGAAATTTTGCTTGCTTCTCAGGCCATGAAATATCATAGACAGTAAGAGAAGAAGAAAAATTATTTTCCTGATGACAACATTATCTGGTGGCTTCAGAATTTTGCAAACCACATCTTTTCTAGGTTTGAACGAACGCATGGATTCTGAGGGAAATCCTGCCTAAAATGAAATCAATGAATTTTTCAAGAAATGGGCAGTAGCTTGAACAGATCAAAACAGCAGAAGGATTGAGTTTGATTCATAGTGCAAAACAGGACCCAAGTATATCCTTCTTTCAGTTTCTTTAGAACACCTAAACCTGAAATGATCTATTGTATGAAAGAGACCAGAGTGATGGAGATTTCTCTGAGTGAGACACATTTTCTTGGTCTCCATCACCTAGATGAGAGAGTGGAGCTGAGACTAGAGGAAAAGAGGTAATGCAAAGAGCAAAAACATTCCTACAATCAATAGAACATTTTTATTCAGACTGCAAAATGCTGTAAGGTTGTCCTAAATGATTGCACTGTGTGTAAGACTCAGTGTGCTCATCATGGAAGAATAATTCTTGAGAAAGAAGCACATGTGCTACTGAATGGAGCATGACCTTTCAAAAATTACCAAGATCTCTCTTACATTTACTCAGACATCAGTCACTATATTAACTTCTCCAGTAACTAAGATGAGGTCAATAGAGTTATTATCTCAAGGATAAATTTCCGTGATAATTTTTTCAGGTATTGACACAACAAACTAATTAGCAACAATTTGAATGTACTGGAAAAGAAAGAAAAATAGAAAGAAAATAAATATTGAGTACTTATTCTTTTGCTGTCTATAAATACCTCATATATATCGATTTATGTAGTACATAATGTGCATATATGCACGCACATATGTACATATATTCATATATACGTATGTGAGACAGCTCTGTCTTTCTTATGAAAGATCAAATGGTATGTTTGATAAAAACAAACGCGGGTCCTAAGATATAGTAATACCAGGAGCTATAGGAAGTCTTAAGTTGGATGAAAAAGGAGAAGCAACATGTGTCCAGTGTTTTAGCCAGATGTCTTTGCAAAGGCATAAGCCCAGCGGAAGTGTGTAACGAGTACATTAGAAACCTGATTTGTGCATTTATTTTGCAAATAGCTGAACTTCAATGTTCAGCTTTCTATTTCACCTGTACAAACGAGATGACAGAGATTTTGCATCTTGTGCTTTCTAGGCACCTTCTGAAATTTAGTCTTGAATTTGATAAATTTCTTTCCTGAATTTAGGGTCTTTGGTACTCTGTTGACTTCTGTGTTTATTTTTAACAGAGTGATTGTCTCTTTTCTGGTGTGCCACCCCCACCTCTGCGCCCGAGAATTGTTTAAGGAAATGTATTCTAGACACTCTGCTGAGATAAACTATAGGTTACTATTTGTCAGGCTGGCAGGTGATTTCAGCCAATGTTGTCTTCTAATTCAGGCTGTGCAGATCCTACCTGCAATGTCAGAATATCCTCTGCAATCACAACCTTGATGAGACATGATCTCTGTCTTTTAGAGACACTTCGTAACACAGGGCAGGGCAGCAGGTATAAGATTAAAAGGAGCACTGTTAATCTCAGGATAACTATTTGTATCTTTTTTTACAGAGGTTTTTCTTTTGGGTGATGAAAGCATCAGAACCTGCTCTGGGGCTAGCTCCCTTTCAGAGCTCTAAAGAGACTCACCACTGAATGAAAATCATTTCAGGAACAATTAGAGAAAAGGTCAGCATAAATTCTTCCTGTATCCATGGCATTAGCATCACCCAAGTGTCTTTTGCTTACAGTACGTTGTGACAAAGTAAAAGCTATTTCAGCTGTTATATCGTGATGGCTGTTATTTATGGAACATAAAAGGATACTAAAATACAAAGGGGTTTGAAAAGACCAGGGTAAGATCAGATAAAAAAAAATGAGAGAGAAACAGGCATCTTGGGATGGTAACTACCCTGCCATGTACTGACAGGGAGGTTGTATATTTTTAGAATATACTGAAAGGAATGGTGCTTTTACTTAGGTTTTTATGGTTTACCATGAGATGCAATTTTCTGGCCTTATATGCAGTTGTAACAAAAGTCAGAGAGATTTTATGATAGCTGCCAGAGTTCATAAATGATGGCATACACTAAAATATTTATAGAACTGTAAAATCTTGATTTCTCTCTGGTTTAGCAGATGGGGTCCTAAAACTGGTTCCCAGATTGTCACATTTCTTTACCCTTTGATGACAAAGAAGCCTGTTATAACTTTTTTTTTCCTCTGGAAAGCAAGTTCACTAGTGTAATCAAGTTCATACTTCTATCCAGTTACACACACCAGGATCTCATGAATTAAGACGTGTCAGCCACATAAGATTTGTAATTATTCAAGGCAAAGGACCTATCATTAAACTTCAGGATCTGAGCACCCTTGCCATCTCCCTGACCAATGACCATTGACTCATGCCAGTATAATTGGTGGCCTATATACTGGTGAAAATCTGCTTTCTGACCATTATGCTGCATCCACACAGCACAGATAAATGCTATTTATACGTCAGGAGTGGTGAACTTCAGTGCCTGCTTGCCACAAAGCAGCACTATAGCACAGCTATTTGTTTCTCTTCAGGATGCTTTGTTGTCCTCAAAGAAAATGAATCCCTGTAGCACTGCTAAACTCAGCTGTACTTCGGAATTAAAATTTATGGTTGGGCATGGCAGAAACAGAATAAATAATCTGTGAAGCAGCATTTTTCAATTGCCAACCACGATTTACACCACATTAAAAGACTTTTCATTAAAATTGAAGATGCTGAAGAAGAGAAAGCATCAAGCCATGTAACTGTCCTTTCTCTATTGTATTTTCATGAGAAAGTTTTTAGATTTTAGCAGATATTCACTGGATGAATGTTCAATACCTACACACCTCTACCATATTTCCAACATTCATTAAGCTATATCATATCCACATTTTGTTGCAATAATTGTCTAAATATTTATAAGCTAGAAAAGCAAAACAAGGCTTGAGGTCTCATTTTTCTGGGGACTGTCCAGACAACCTAGAAATACCTCCACTGCTGAGACTTGGTGCATCAGCAAGACATAAATTAGCAAAACAAGGAATCAAGAAGAGATGGTCAATAGAAGGAAAAAGGGTTCTGCAAAATAATTTTTGAAAGCCCAAAGTGGTCTCTATTTATTGTCATGTCTTTGTATTTAAAATAAATACAAAAATCCAAACACCAAAAAAATTTCAAACCTAAATGGATTTTAATTTTGGTATAGTGCTCTGGTTTATTGTTAATTTGTTCTATATATTGCCTATAGAGGTGGAATACATAACAACCAGGTGCACATATCAGAATGCCATGGCGAATCGCGGCAAATCTGAATATCAGACTTTAGAGTCAGGTCTTCTACTGAAAGATCTCAGCACAAAGCACAACTTCACCAACAGAGCCAAATCCACTGATAACAGCTGAGAATGTGGTCAAGGTAATGGGTGGGCTTGCTGTGGGATTTCCTTAGAATGTACTTTTTAAAATACAGAAAACGCTTTATTTCTTAGCTTACAATTCCTAGCTGCCTGACCACCCACCGTTTCTTTTTTTTTCTCCTTTCTTTTTTCTATTGGGAAAATGGAAGAACAAATAAATGATAAGCAAAAAGAAAGAGCAAGGGAAACACAGAAGTTAGAGAAGTATCTCTTATTCAGACTCTGTAGGCAGAGCTTTTATAGAAACTGCAGTGATTAGTATTTTACTTTATATAGGAAATCTTTATTTCTTCAATAAAGTGACTCCCATTTTCAAAAATGGTGGTATTTTCTTTCTCTCTCTCTTTCTCCTCCTCTCTTTTTTATGTGTCCCCTAGCACCATTTTTATCTGTTTCCCAAGATTTTTTAAATAGATAGAATAACAACAATAAATAATAATATTTCATTTTTTTAAATGGAGTTTGGGAGAAGTATCTTAATGAGTATTTTTAGGGTTTGGTTTATTTGTGTGAATATGTGAATTGCTTTAACCAGCTGGCCTTCATCTAGGCATTGTTTTGCTTTGGTTTTAAGTGAATGCTGGGAGGCGACGTTATTTGCGTCATAAACAAGGTCAGTGTATTGCTAGAACTTCTGCATATGTTACCTTACCAGCTCGTTTCAAGATTTCAAGTTAGACATGAAATGGCAATACGGTATTGATGAAAGACTCAGCTGGAAATTTGCTGATGACTGCCTTGGCAATGAAGGCCTATCTGACTTTGGTATGCTGGTGAGTTTGATCTGGTAGAAAAGACCTGGGGCTGTTAAGTTCACTTTGGTTAACCTCTGTTTTCTTTTGGAGGTAGAAGACAAATATTAGATCATAGGCAGCATTAAACATGGTGTGCAGAATGTGTAGAGCTGTGTCTTTCTTATCAAACAGCTGTGTGACCCCATGAGAACCCGAAATCCCTGAACGTTGCCCCCAGATGTACTTGCCAGAGCTTTTGGACATCTGCCAAATGGCACTGTTGGTTTTTGTTTTCTTGTGTTTCTTATTAGAAAACAGTTTGCAGTCTGGATTATAGCTGTGGAGCTGTTAGTACTGAGTACCTTTTTATCCAGTGGTGGACAGGTGGACATACTAATTATCATCAGTAGGAGCACTTCAGGAAAAACACGAAATACATTTTCCTTCGGGAAAAGATGGGTCAAGATCAGTGTTAGTCAGTCAGATTTCTGTGATGTGGTAAGAGTGAAGACCCGTACAGCCAGCTGCTATTTTTCTGGCTCTGCTTACTTAATTCTTGACCATGTACTCTGAGGTCATGGACACGTGTACGTGGTAGAGATTTCTTTTAAATGGTGTTCAATTTAGGAATATGAATCTGAAAGCCCCAAGCAGTATAGGGTTTGTCACCGTTGAGCAGGCTTTCTGAAAACAGCTTTTTTCATTCTTGGCTGGGTCTCCAGTGAACAGCAAGGTAACTTCTGTAGAACCCTTCACTTATGTCCCCAAACACATCCTTCCTGCATCCTACCTGCTTGTCTGAAGGAAAGTTGGTCGTACTAATTTCTGACCTAAACAAGTTGCTCAGGTCTCCTGAAGAGAAATCTGGCACTGCCAGATGATGGCTCATCCCATTCTGAAATGCATCTTGTTTAACTTGCTTAGGTTAGTTGATGGGCATTCAAGTAACTTATGTTAAGAAGACTATTTTTAGGTCTGAGATGTGTTGGAAAGCCTAAGGCTTAATTTCTTGAAATATTAGGTGATCTTTTTATCATTTTGGATACCCTGATTGCTGTGCAATTTACTGTGTGGTATTGTTCACTTGAGGCATCAGAAGTAAGGATGCTACACATCAGGCTTACTCTGGCACTGTTTTTCTTTGTAAAAATAGATTCTGATGTTTGGCTTTGTCTGCTTTGTTTGGCCTTTAGTGATCTTCATAGTAAGGTACTGGTTGATCATGAAATAGTATATAGTAATGATATATAATAAAATATATAATAATGTACTATAATAATAATGTATAAGGTAGAATAATGAGATATATAATAATGAAGTAGTATATAACATATACTATTCTGTGTATATAATTCTGGAAATTTTGTTACCAGATATAATACCACAGGTATTATACCGCAGGTTTTTTTGACATAGGTTTGAGAAAATTCTTACAATTTTGGTATCATATGGAATTTTGATCTGGGACGTTACTACCTTCTACCATGCATACACTCAAAAATTATGAGGTGACTGAGTCTTTCACATCAAAAGAGTTATATAAATGCAAAAAAATACTAGGAGCTAAGAAAGGTCCACAAAAAATACCTGGCATATACATTGAAAATACTTTTAAACTATTCAGACTAACGCTACAGTATTGCATTGAAATACAACATGCTACTTCATAAGTGGCACTTGTACATATTTTTTAAACCACAGTCTAGATTCCCTAGAACAAAAATTTTGTGTCACATGCTTTTTTTCATACAGTTCTGCTTGCGCTCTGGAGCGTATGGACTGTGAATTCACCACCCAGTGTACAGTGAATTCAGCCCCCCAGTACAAAAACCTACTCACAAAAGGTTTTTGGCTTCAGCAGTACAACTGGAACAGATAAGATGACAAAATGTACCAGACTGGGAGGAGTCACTGACAAGCCAGCAAGGCTGTGCTTCCATTCAGTGAGACCTA
>NW_010119018.1:0-1047 GCF_000699245.1 Pterocles gutturalis
CGGATGAAAGGCTAAAGCGACAGAGAAGCGCTCCTACCTGCGCTCTATTTTTGGCTTAGCTATTTACGCGGGGCTGGGGCGGTCCGGCTGCGCGGCGCGGTGCGTGCGTCCCGCCGGCTCTTTTCGCTCCTGCTCTCCGACATTCCCAGCTCACTTTTCACATCAAATAGGCCGTTAACTTTTGATCCTTGCTGTTACATTCCAGGTTTCCCAGTGATGTTTCTTGCACACTGAGCCCCCTCTCCCTCTCACCGCCCCCGCTTCTGTCCCACATCGCATTTAAACGCGTACCGGTAGATCTCAATTTCTGTCGAAACTGTAATTTTGAACATATGCACTCATTCGTCTTTTCGCGCTTGGCCTCACATCGAAATCCTTCTCGGAGGAGGGACCTAACGTTTTAGATGCCCCGGAAGAGTGGTGAATTTTTGTCTCGCTTACATCTTTCAGCAAGCGAGCCAGAATGATACCGATTAAAATACGGGCTAATGCCTGCGAAGGCGATTTCCGTAACTTCAAAGCCCTGACGTGACTATGGGCAATGGCCGCGCTCAAGCGCTGCGGAACAGCCAGAGGGATCAGAGAGACGCGAGCTACTCGTGTGCAGGACGTCATGAGGCAGGAGCTGTGATATCAGGAGCAGGAGCTATTTGCAGCCGAAATGTTTGTTTTGCTTTGTTTTGTTTTGCTTTGTTTTGTTTTGTATTTTCCCCATTTATCTCCTAGTTTCGTCTCTTGGCCGTAGGAACTCACCCCAGTGACTGAACAGTGCTGAAGGAGCACTCCCAAAGTGCTACGAGAGTTCCCTTCTGCGAGACAACGGGGATGATTTCACGCATATGCCCAGTTTTGCACTCCAGTCTCTGCTCACCAGCCCCTTCCCCCAAAACTTCCCCCGCTGCGGGGAGGACGAGGCGGGGAAGCCCCGGGGCAGGTCCCTGCCGCATCCCTCGGAGCATCACTCCGTGTCCCCCGTGGGACCTCAAGCCTGGGAAGTCCCGCCAAAGCAGCCAGGGAGGGGAGAGTTCAAAACCCAGGAGAGCGGTT
>NW_010119018.1:1076-5215 GCF_000699245.1 Pterocles gutturalis
ACAGCCCCGCAGCGGGGCGGGTGGTGGGTGCAGCCGGCGGGCACCACTCTTCCCTCTTCCCCGGTTTGTTCCTAGCACGTTTGCACGTTCAGATTTGGTCGTGGGATAATATTTACTTAAAATCCGCCGTTTTGTTAATTGACAATAAATTCACCTTCTGAAATATTTCCAGACGCGTGCTCAGAAGAGGCCTGAACAAACTCAGAGAAAGTAATCTTAAATTCAAGCATTTTCATCCAGAAATCTAAGGATTTTTTTTCCCTATTAACCTGGCAGAAATGTGTTGCAATGCCTTCATACCCTTTTGTTCATTAAAGGAATACTATTCTTTTATTTTCTCATAATTACAATAAATATTTGCCTGGTGAGATAACATTTTCTTCGATGGCATTTGAACATCCTGTTACAAATAGAATTTTCTCGAATATGCCAAGTAATTTTCTTTTATTAACTTCATGAGGATATAGTAATGACAAATAAGAAGGACTTACCTTGTCAACAAAATGCTGCTCCACACAATTTTAAGTTGCTGTTTTCCCCACCTCTCTCCATCTTCATCAGTTTTAGATAACTCCCTATCAAAAAGAGATTGACAAACTAACAGAGTACTGGAGGAAAAGATGAGGAGCATAGCAGAGGGAGAAATATTTAAAGTTTTATTTTCTAAATCAGAAATCATGTGGAGGACAACAACAATCATGGGCAGTATTGAAAACATAAGACTACATATGAAAATGGTTTCTTTTGGGGAGTCAAAGAAAATAACCAAGAGTTAGAAGATTAAACAGATTCACCTCTGAGTGGTCTGTGTGTTATTTGGCTTCTCACAGGATCTTCTAAAGGAGTAAGTGAAGCTCTGTTGTCACATGTGGCTTGCAAATACGGCATTATAGGTTCCAGTTCATACTGGATCCCAGAAGCATTTGCCTCAGAAATGTTTCCATGTTCCATTAGAAACCATTACTGGAAACACCCCCTTTGAAGCTTGTATTTTTTCTAGTAATAAAAATTTTGCTCTTAATTATGTCTAGGTGTAGCTGAGGACAGCATCTGACTCTTGAACAGAAAAGCTTGGTTTTATTTGTCCTTCTTTGCATGGGTAAGTTGGGTTTATACTCGTAGCAGTACTTTTGTTTATAGTGCCTGTGCCAGAGCAACACCCAGTTTGTCTGTCACAACCACATACATTGTGCAGGGGACTAGGGGCAACAGCATGAAAAATGTCCTTCTGTTAGTGAAGAAAACCAAAAAGACTCTCAGGCAGACAAGAGGAGGTTTGCTGGCTAAGGAGGTCCAGTTTTACACTCCCTTTCTGGTATGAAACTTCACTTCAGTAAAACAATATTTTAGAAACTGAATGTATACTTGCACTGCTTCTAGAAAGCTAAACCACAGTATAGACTGCATGCTGGGGTTGGTTGGTTTTAGGTTTGTTTTTTTTTTTTTTTTTTACAAGTCAGGGCAAGGCAAGCAGCATGCTACAGGAGATCTGACACAGAAGGAAAAAACATACAGATAGGGCACAACAATGTCTCTGGTAATGAACACGAATCCTTGAGTCTGTAAAACCATACTGTATTCTTGAGTGACAAATTTTGTATTGGGATCACTAACTTAGCTGAAAGAGGTGTAAAGACAGCTCCCTACTGGCAAAATATCTAAGGAGGTTACAGAATGCTGTTTATTCCAGATAGTGTCTGGAACAAATTATGTTCCAGAAATTGGCTCCTGATACTCCTATTTCAGATGAGAATTTGTACAGTGTGCTAAATCCTAACACTCCTGGCCAAACCATAGCCTTCATCAGGATATGCCATTCATCATACCTGCCAGGAGCTCTCGCTTGTTTTGAGGAGTGAAAGAATAATAGAAAAGAAACCGTTTATCTGGGAGTTACTGTCAGTTCTCAAAGGCACTGGCTCTGAGTTGTCAGTCCTAATACCTTTTCTTACTATTCCTACTGAAATTCATTAGCTATATAGGGAAGACCCAAATTGTTTTGAGATAACGCTACAGGTCGTATGAGCCACTTAACATTTCAGAGGTTTCTACTGTAGATAAGGGGATAATGGCAGCAGGTGACCTGAGCAGCTCTTGGGGTGGGGGGGAGCTTTCACAACTTGCTTTTATTCCCGTGGCAACAGTAGATGCTTGACAACTCAGGAGACTGGACTCTAGGAAGCAGGATGGCAATATGAGTGCTATTTAAACATATTTTTAAACAGTTTGATCTATAAGTTTATCAATCACCTATTGTGAATGGTAATTATGTTGACTTTTTACTCATTGTCTAAATATTATATAGGCTTCACTTGATTCTTCCCACAACACCAATAGCTTAAAAACCTGCAGAAGGGGAAGCCCAATAGAAACACTGCAAAACCAGGTCTAAGAAAATCCAAATCATTCATCACCATAATGTCCAAGGCTTCCTATAGGAAAGAAGTCCACTCTTTTGCTTCCATAAGTAGGCTCATGGCTCTCATAAGAGTGAGATCCTCCTTGAGGCTGTGTTGCCAGCATGCTCACGTGTCTTTGCAACATTTACCCTCATTCTGGAGCTGACATTCGTATTTTATTCTGAGGTATCCCACACAAAAAAGAAGAGCATCCCTGGGATCCTAGATGTGCTCTGGCGGAGACCTTCTTAAATATGCTAGATACGTGTATGGTTTTTGAATAGCCTACTACTTGCTCAAAATTAGTAAATATCTAAGGAATGTGAATCTTTGAATTTTTACCAGACAAGACTTTTAGGTGAAAAAGGACAGAATCGGGACATATGCATAGCCCTACACCTGACTTTGAAGAAAGACTTCATCACAGAGTGGATAGCCAACCACCTGTTGGTCAAGGATTGTGAATTTCTGAAGAAACTGCTCTGTACAATGGAGCATTTAGGCTGCACGCTATTCCATGAGCCCAGGAGAATTTATGTTGCAGAGATCCTGTCTTCCTCTTTGCTTATAGAGATTTTTATGGATCCACATGTGCTCTTCTCCATTTCATACTCACTAGAAGGGAGCAAGTGGACCTGTGACTGCCTCTCTTAAGTCTGTCTTTATTGTAATCTTTGGACCACAATATACACAACCCATAGATCATATCTTCCCCTCCGATATATTAGAGCAATTTAATCTGCTTCCCTGCAAATAAGAAATGCTCAGCTGAGGTAGTATCCTCCACTATTTCCTAGCATGATCCCATCATCCTGGGTCAAGGTGAGTTTGGTTACCGAATGTAATGGGAATTGGAGTAAGCTCTGTTTAACATCTTAAAATTGTGTTGAACTAGAAATAGTTTAATGAAAATTAAAAAAATACATATCCCATATTTTGTAAGTCAAAATATGGCCTAATGCATATTCTAGTGATTTAAATGGCCTTGCTTGCGTATCTACATTTAAAGAAGATCATAAATGCCTGTGGGAACACAATTTCACTTTCTCTAAAGGTAGAGACATGTTTTGTACCTTCTGAAATTGGCATGCAGGCAGATTGTGAAGAGCTGGAAAAGGAAAACAGCAGAATAGTACATTCTGAAGACAAAGAAGTGGCTGAAATAAATGGAAGAGCCTGAAGCAATGGCAACATTTTTGGTTTTGGGAGGACACCAGGGGAAGACACCTGGTTTAAGAAAGGAGAAAGGTAGGAGGAGGCCTGGACTGTTCATCTTTATAGTAGATGTAAAAATAAATCAGCAGCCATGCTGCTTCCATTGGACTAGCTTGCCAAACTGAGCAGGGCATTAATTTACATTAGACTCAGATGCCTGTGCTTTGTGCTTCATGCAGGGTCTAAGTTCATACCTCCAGGATGGACAAGGAAGAGAATGGTAGAGTGGCAGACCACTGCTTTGCACCGACTTTGTACCTGAAGTATAGGACACAGGAATCAGGCCCATCCTTTCTCTCTTCGTAAGTAATGGAGGTGGGGATGACATGCACAAGCTCTGATTTTAGGGATATATCTGAGGTCCATGGGGTCAGGTGCCATACGTGTAGGACAGCTTCTTCCAGAGCAGTGTTCCCATGCGGTCCTTCACGCCTTTCTTGGCCTTCTCCATCGAGGGCACCGACGGATTTCCCAGCGCGGTGAGGAGCGGTGTCAGATAACCCCCCGCGGCCCGGGGATGCCGCT
>NW_010119019.1:0-319 GCF_000699245.1 Pterocles gutturalis
GAGATCGCAGCGTCGGCTCTTGATCTTTAAGGTTTCCATCTTCTTGCTGATGGTGGTCCTGGGGATATCCTTAAACAGGTCGCTGAGGACCTGGGCCAAAGCAAACATCTGGGTGCCATTGATCTGTAAGTATCCCAAGTTTATCCCTTCGATTTCTTGATAGCCAGCATGAAAATCCCCCGGCCTGGCTTCCCCATTGTAATCCATGGTGGCTGGAACAATTCCGAAGGTCCCTTCGCAGGTCAGGAACATTTTGCAAGGAGCATTTACTTTGTCTCTTTCAAAGGGGGCATTGAAAATAAGGACATATTTGTTTCCA
>NW_010119020.1:0-662 GCF_000699245.1 Pterocles gutturalis
CATGGAATAGGTCAGAGGAAGACCAAACCTTCTAGACAGTCTTTTGCTTTGCCTGTTCTTGTTATGTTACACCTGATACTGTGGTGTCCTCACTTACATAAAGGTAGTAAGAGAAATTTTATGATTAACATCTTTGTAAAGTTACTCTGAAAATTGAAGAAGAGATATATTAAAGACAGGATGGTTGTGAGTAGGAAGCAGTGTGAAAAGCAGCTATCACATTGAGATCTCAAGGGCTTTAAAACCAGGAAGCGCTACCTAAAGGGCTACATAAAAGCTGCAGGAGTTGTAGCTTTAAAAGTCATCAATATTAATTGAGAGCCTATAAGATCAGCTACCGTCCTGTAACAGTAAACTGTTTGCTAGGTAGGGCCAGAATTTTTTCTAAGCCCAGGAATCTGCCAGCAGATAACAGGCAGCCGTGGCCCATGTTATCTGACAGTGCATGCTTCAGACTTAGCAGCTGGAGGCACTAAGCTTCACATCCCCTGCTTGGATTTCACAGAGTTGTGATATGTAACTAGTTTTTCAAGTGATTCCTAAAATGCTGGCCAGTGTGAAAAATGAAATTACATAAGCCAAGGAAATGCTGTGAGGAGCGAAGGGGAGTTTCACAGGCTGGGTAAAGGGGTGAGCCATGCCCGCATCACCACTATTGCAGC
>NW_010119020.1:693-13483 GCF_000699245.1 Pterocles gutturalis
GGTGTGTGGCGGCTATCTGGGCTGTGCTCTTATCTCCCAAGCCCCTCCAGACCCTCACTACACTGCACTTCTCCCTCCTTCTGTGCTATTTTTTCCCACTGGACTGCAAGACATCCCCTCTGGCAGCACGTCCCAGCCCTCCGACCTTCGGCTGTGAGCAGGCACACAGGCGCTTTTCATCCTGAAGGCTGGCAGATGCAGATCACTTCCTTTTCAGCTCCTCAAGTAGCTCTTCCCTTAGGGCCTTCCGAATCTGGCTCCAGCCAGCAACTAGCTCATCCTTCCAGTCCATGCGGGCTTTGGTTCAAATTTTGAGGATGCTTTTCAGGCCGTGCCTCAAAGCTCCCGCAGGGCAGTGCTGTGGCTAGGATGAGGTGGCCACCCTTGGAAGTGACAAACCCAAGAATGACACAAAGATGGGTTCTGTTGCCATTCCTGATCAAAGCAGTGCTTCGAATACTTGCTCAGATGGCTACTCCGTAAAACCAAAAATGCCCTGTTTCTACATAATTCCAGGCACTTTTGGAAAAAAGGGTAGTTAAGGATTTATAAAGTTTCTTAGTAGACCTTTGTGCCTTGAAGCACAGTGATGTCTTGGAGTTACTGTAGAGATTTCAAAACCACTATTTTAATGTATTTTGGTAAATATACATAAACATGAAAATTCAACATCAAAGAATGTGCATCAAATGCAGTTCTCATTTACATTACAGACTAAAGAGAATTCAGAATAATTTTAGTAACTGGGACATCAATGATGCTACAGCTGAATGAATACAGGACAAAGAATCTTATTTAAAGTTGAACTACATTATTTTAAATTACTTATTTAAGCATCATAATGAAACGTAGTAATAAACATAATTCAATAGAACTTTCTGTAAGCTTTCTTTTCTCTTAAATAGTTTTGTGCCTGTATAGGTATCTAAACAAATGGTTTATACATTCTTGTTATATCACAGAATTAATACAGAACCGTCAATGACTTCCAGCTTAGTCTTTTATATTTCGCATTCATATTGCCATCGCATTTCCATAGCATGCTACAGTGCCAGGAATCTCTCCTTTTAGCTCGTTCCTTTTTCTCCCTGTGTATTCAAGCCTACTTTATTTGCTTTTGACAAATATATCGTTCTGTTTTCAGAAGGCCTTGAAGCTTACATTCCTGAGTTGGAGAGTTATTTCACAAAATACCGTACTACTTTCTTAAAGTGACAAACCTGTGTTTAGTCTTTGGGGTTTTCCATTGTTTTGAGAGTTTTGGTACAAAGCGGGGGGGGAGAAGGAGGATGCGCACGCGTGTACTTATGCAGCGGATCATCAAGAAGTACTTTATGTAGTCTCCTTTTAAGAGCATCTGATGTGTTTGTGTGCTTTGTTTGGCATATCCAATACACTGAGGGAATTTTCTGTCTTGGATGTTATATACAGTTTCTCCCAAAAGAAACATTTTATAGAGCATTTTAAAGTATTAAGGAAGGTGTATTCACATAACCCTGCCTGATAGTCACAGTTGGTAAATGGAAACAGGAAGATATTTATCAAGTGGTTTTCACAGCATTTCATCTAACTATATTGAAGTGAGAATATAGGAGCATCAGTGCTGAATCAGAAAACCTCTTAAGCACAGGCTTGAAGTTGAACTCTTGGCTATAGGGTTTATTACTGAAGAGAGTTTGGATTGCACTTCCTCTAGGATGATGGGAAAGATTTATTTCACAAGTTGTTAACTGTGATAATTATTACTATAGAGAGATGAGTTCAGCTTCCCTGTGCTTTGTGTTACATCTTTTTTAAATATAGCAAAACACCCCAGTGTATTGTTTGCCAGGAGATGCTCCCAAATGCGTTCATCGGGAGACAGTTGTACAATGGCTCTGCTCGTCATGGCCAGCACGGAGCAGGACCTGTGGAGCTGAGCCCACCTGGATGGGGCATGCATTTTGCTGACTGCGTGCTCATGGCACTCTTGTATTTGCTCATGCATTTTGCCAGTGTACATCATACCTGCCTGAAAGGCACATGATGTTGATGCGAGATGAGAAAAGCAGCAAAGCTGGAGAGCTGAAACAGTTGGGCTGTCCACCTCACTTTGTCTCAGAGATCACCACCCCTGGGGCAGTGGCTAAACCAGCTGCAAACCATTGCAGTTTGCAGCCTGGCATAGAAAAGAGGTGCAGATCCAGGTCTGGATGCGGCAATACCACTGGCTGCAGCCTGACACCCAGCGTGGGCGGCTTTGGCATGGGAACCTGTGGGAGCAGGGCTGCGGGGGCAGCAACTGGAGAAAAACTTTCTGTTTTAATTTGCTTTTGTTTGTGAGTCACTGCCCACAGCTCCTGCTGCTTTTACTTTCCTCCAGGAAGGCATTTGCACGGTTTTAACTGTGCTTGAATTAATGTAATTGTATAATCTGGTAGTGAGTAATCATGCAAATATCAAACTGTTGCAAATACATTCCTTCAGCTGGCTGTGTAGAGCAGTTTTGCTCTACATTTATTTGTCAGACATTGTTACTGGGTAAAATTCAACTATATATGCCATCTTCAGTTTCTCTGAACAGTTTCACGTGTGGGATCTGAACACATTTTATTACTTGGGAAGACACATGCCAAAACATAAATGTTAACTAATTAACTCACATAGAATGTTTAGCTTCTGTACAATTATTAATTCAGCAGCTGCTTTTGTCCCAACTGCAGCAGACTTTTTAAAGTTACTATTCTCTGTATATTATTTTTTTTTAAATTGTGATTCACTCTCAGATTTTGGGCAAACACAGGAAAAATTAAAATGTACATACCAAGCAAGACACCTCATTCTTTAGTATTGCATTTGACACATCTTAATACAGACTTCGGAGTTGAATAAAGATGAAGCATTTAGGGGAAAAACAGCTTCAGCAAGTGGCATACAGAATCTGTAACTTCTGCAGAGAGTTAGTGCGCCTGTTCTCTGAAAGATTCAGAAAATGGCTGTCACCTGCAGGATGCATGCATGGGAAAAGCTGGAAGCAATACATATGTCATCAGCATCCTGCTTATTCTTTCTATAAACATTTTGCAAGTGTTGTCATGAGCTCAGCTGTGCCCTGCCACCGCCATGGGCAGCAACGCCAAATTCCACTCAAGGCAAAGTGCAAACACTTATCTGTTTACACAATTTCCAACCCATAGTGAAACGCCAGAACAATTTACACATATTTTGGTTGACAGGGAGCATGTGATTTTTTAACTGGTGGTGTTACCTCCTCTCACGTAGATCTGTCTGTCACCAGCTTTATATTTATCTCTGGGTCTGGAAGCAGCCGAGGAATCTGAAAACCGAGGCCAGCACTGGATATTTGCAAGAGGATTACTCAGCAAATTATATCCCGCACCCCCCTGAAAATTCAGACTTGAAAGATGTTGCAGCATCCTTTACCCCCCTGCAATTACAGGCTTGTACCTTGATTGCAGAGGGGGTCAGGTGCAGAAGCTTAGAAGCAGCTTGACCTTTAGCAGAAACATTTGGGTTGCTGTTGGGGTGAGGTGCTGCCTTCCCTGATGTCTGCTTCTCCCCTTGCAGGAGAGTACTGTGAGGTGAACGCGCGCTCTGGCCGCTGCGCTCCGGGGGTCTGTAAGAACGGAGGAACCTGCGTGAACCTGCTCATCGGGGGCTTCAAGTGCGAGTGTCCTCCAGGCGAATACGAGCGGCCATACTGCGAGATGACCACCAGGAGCTTTCCCCCGCAGTCCTTCATCACCTTCAAGGGGCTGCGGCAGCGCTTCCACTTCACTGTCTCCCTCATGTAAGTCCCGGTGGGGGAGGGCTCTGTGGCTGGTGGCTTCTCTGCTTGAGCTTGGGACGTGTTTGTTAAATATTGTCACCAACCAGATTACCTATGTGTAGAGGTCACTCTGGGTATTTCTCACAGTGACTCCTGCGAGTGGGGCGCAGTCCTGTTGTTTGAAAGCGTTTGGTTTGTGCCCTGCTGAGGATGCCGCTGAGGTGCTAACTCCCAGCGTTCCTCTGCCGCAACGCGGGGCGATAGCGTGGGGACGGGGGATGCTAGAGCCTCCCTGGTCACCTCTCAGCAGCCCTTGGCCAGAGAGGCGTGAGGGTGGGTGGTGGGTTTGCCGCCTCTCAAGCATGTCGGGTGTTTTTCCAGTTGCGTCTGAGGCCTCCTGACTTCCAGGCGCACATTGCTAGTTCGTGTCTGGGAGCACTCGTCCCCTCTCCTGTTTCCTGGCCTGTGAGAGAACCTGGTCTCCTCAGGCCATGGCTGAGCACAGGCTGGTCCTCCCCAGGTCCTTGCTCTCCACTGGTTCCCAGCCTTGAGCTTCGGACAACCCCAACTGTCCCAGCTCCTCGCCTTGCTCCTCTTGGCCTTCACACCCGGCTCCTGCATCTGGCCTGGCTGCCAGGCACGACTGGCCTCATCCCCATCCCATCTGCCCTGGTGTCCCCATGCTGGACAGTCCTTCCCTGGGCTTGCTGCCGCTGTTCCCCCGAGGTCACTAGAGGAGCTCTTGGGGGAAGAGGAGCAATGGCGGCAGCTGCACTGTGTGGACCAGCGCTCTCCTCCCCTGGCTCCCACATCCTGGGGGAAAAAAACCTCTTCTGGGGAATCTTTTTTTGGGTCAGGCCATAGCATAGTGCTTGCCTGTCATGGAGCCAGAGCTCCAGATGCGCACGTGTCTTCTCCAGAGAGGGTGCAGGTTTGGAGCTTTCCCGTCATCTCTCAGGTCAGGATTGACCTTTGGTTCTCCCTCACAGTTGACTGTGAGTAAATAGCACAAAATGTGTTAGCCCTGACCCCAGAGGGCAGGGCCAGAGATTTGTTGATAGATACAACAACAGCAACAATGACAGGCATGTTTGTGTGTCTGTCCAGAGAAAGTGTTCAGGAAGGACACCACCAGGCACACGTCCCATCCAGCACCCAGAAGTTACCTGGTGTTCTACATCTGTCAGGAGATGGGCAGCTTCTTTCCGCTTTATCCTTCATCTGCCTTAATCCCAAGGTCTGAAATTTTATGGAATCTTGACATTTTGGTTAAATGAGAGAGCGCAGGCACTGTTTGGACACAAGCTGAGGCAGGGAGGAGATGCACCTGTGAAGATCGTTTTAGAGCATCAGATACAAGTGCACGGAAAAGCTGAGCAGCAAAAGGCTCTGTTGGACTTGTCAGACCTAAAGTGAGTGCAAACAAAGGAGCAGTCTGGGCTAACTGCCAGCATAAATCACTTGCACTACCGTTGGCTTGTCCCCACAGCCACATGGTGTCATTTTTCAGGCTTTCAGAAAGAGATCTTTGACGTGTAGGGTGCTTCAAGTTTAAGTGACTCAAATGCTCTATGTAGGGGTTATTGAGAAACAGCAAACTGCTGTAGCGAGGTAGTGCTTACA
Organism: Pterocles gutturalis; assembly: GCF_000699245.1. Lineage (NCBI taxonomy): Eukaryota > Metazoa > Chordata > Aves > Pterocliformes > Pteroclidae > Pterocles > Pterocles gutturalis. The sequence continues at coordinate 6,086 of NW_010119020.1, forward strand.
CCAGGGTTTCTTCACCATCTTTAAAACCAAGTTGGCACATTTAGCCAGGAGCTAAACACTGCTCGGACCACTCAGTGTGATTATAAACAGTCTAGACCATCAGGTTCATCCCACACTGTCTTGGATAATGACACATTTAGTTTTTCATACCTGAAGTTCACTTTTCTTTACACTTGTTATTTCCTTGGGTTTTATTATCCTTCAGTACAGGTAGAAAACATTATGTGAGGATAAGCAAGAATTAGCAGTTTGAGAAGACGATGAATTGCCATTACATATTTTGTGATTTGGGAGCATTCCTGAAATCACAGGGTTTCTAGCTTCCCTCAGCCTTAAGTGACTCCTGACCCACTCCTGGCAGGATGTTTGCATTGTCCAGTCTCATAACTAAAATATGATTTGTTTAAAAAAAGTATTTAGATTACTGACCAGGCGTGACTTCTGCACCCAGCATTACACATCTTCCTTGCTTCCTTCCAACACTTGCTACTCCTTCACTCCAAGAGACACTGTGAGAGGTTTTCTCACTATTTATTAAAAACTCTCTTAGAAAGTGTCTTTTGTTTCCTATGTCCTGAGATTAAAAATATCCCTTCTGTAAAAAAACGGTATTTTTTCCCCAGCTGGTGATAACCAGACAAGTTCAAAAGCAGTAGTGCTTTAACTATTAGTATGATACAAAAGATGCTTTTGACTAGTGGCAAAGAATGGAACTGAACACACATGGAGTAAAGAAATGTAAAAAAAAAGCTTAATAATTTAATAGTTTAATAAATAATAGTTATATAATTAAAATTATGGTAACCGTATCAGAAAACTATATTCAAACAGAACTAATGTTCCTGTTGCTAATCAAACTAAGTCTTTCTGCTCTCTAAAAATGCATCATTAATAGTATTCTCATTTCTTTTGCTCATATGCATTCTGGATAGATCTGATCAAAATGTTTTGATGAAGCAGTTAAAAAAAAATGGAAAAATACAGTCTTGGGAAATGTTTTACAGGAACTGTGTTCCTTTGGATGAAATGTTTGATGGTGAAAAGTGAAAACTGAATCAGTGTTTTGATAATATTGAAGTATTTCAGTGGTATTGTCTTAATTTAATTTGCCTTTTAATTCTATAACATATTATGTTAAATGTTTTTATATTATGTTAAATAAATTTAGAAATAAAGATGTACTTCAAAGCTGATTAAAAGTAATCAAAACATAATATAATGTTTTTATGGTCTATAATGGATATTCTTTGGAGTTTGTATTTTATTGTAAATGTCAAAATTCTGACTTCTGTTTTTTAAGCCAGAACAATTCATTCTCCTTCAAAAATATTTAAAAATGTGTGAAAAAAAAAATCCCATTTCCATGTAGCTCACATTCAAGCTCCTGGTTCTGAAAGGTCTCTATGTGATGTGATCCACAAGATACATATGTCTGACAAACAACTTTTGTTTAAAAATATTCTTTGGTTTTGAAATTTTTTATTTCAAATACCAGACCTTGATGTTCTAAAATACGGCTTCTTTCACATTCTCTGAATGCAAGTTTTGTTGCATTGCATGAGAGTCTTGCTAGTAGACGTGACATGACAAGCGCAAGAATCATTTCTTCTGTTCGTGGAAGGCAGTTTTCATTAGCTGTGTTCAGCATTTGATTCATTTGTAGGAAAAGTGGGTTAATTTAAATCAGGCGTATTTCCTGAATTTCAAGATATGAAATCAAACTACACTGCCATTTGGAAACACAAGAAATTCTCGTGGTTTCTCTCTCTTTCTCTCTTTCTCACTTTAAATAATATTAATCTTTGTAAAAATGTTTATGTAACGTATAATAGTTTTTTTGCCTTTCTAGGGTAGATGAAAGCTGTGTTTAAATCCCCAAAGATCATAGGATTCAACTAAAAATTATAAAATACACACAACATGCATAAATTGTAAAAAAAAAGTTCTGTGCTGACAAAAACCCAGGCTTTTTTTTAAAAGTGGGGTTACCTCTTTTTCTGCAGGAAAGGTGTGATACATCCCATATTAGATTCACAAGAAAAATAAAACCAAAAAACACCCATTGGTGCTGATTTAGTGGAATCAATTAAGTGTTTATTTTCCTTCCTCCGATTGACTGACCTGCTGATTGATAAACCCAGATGGACTACATGTCATTATTAAAGTATCCCTTATCTTTCTTGCCTCCCCATCAGGTTTTTTTTAGTCAGTTGATGACTCCTTGTACCCTGTAGCATTTAGACAGCAAGCTAGCAGCAAGTATCCCCCCTTTGATGTGACCATGCTTTCTAGCTTTCAGATTGCTTGCAAAGTGTAGTAAGTGCTACTGTTTGTCAAGTGTCAGATACTCACACTGCATTGTGTGTCTGCCTATTTTACCCCTTGTAAGGATCAGCATCCACACCAGGTCTCTGCAGAGAAGATTTCTGTAATTTCCTTCTTGCTTGCTTCTGTCGATTGTGAAAGGGTAGATTTATCCTGTGGCTGACTCCTAATTTTATAATTTTCTGTCTGAAGAAAGATTCAAAGGCTTGCTTTACTGCTAAATACAATGCCATCTTTCTTTTGAGCGACTTGACCGTCAGTCTTTAATTCATAAGCCGTTAAGCATGAACTAACCCTTCATCTCTGCATTCTAGGTTTGCAACCAGGGAGAGGAACGCTCTCCTTCTCTACAACGGTCGTTTTAACGAGAAGCACGATTTCATTGCCTTGGAGATCATTGAGGAGCAGATCCAGCTCACGTTCTCTGCAGGTGAGGTCTCTCTTGAGTGGAGCATTTCAGCTTGTGGTCAGGAGATTCTCTCAAGCTGTTTGGAAGTGCACTTTAATGATTTCATATTGCTATTTGCCGCCTCTTTAATTGAGTAACTGGCTGACATTGTACAGGGAAAAGCTGATGCCAGGCATTGCAAAGTACTCCAGATTGTAACGGTTTGTGGTGGTAGCGCTCGCTGTCGCAGGCAGGAGCTCATCGACATATCAGTTATAAAAGCCAGAGTTTATGGCTACTATAAAAGATTGGCACTAGCCTGAAAGTTGGCCTGCGAGCCAATGTTTACTAAAACAAGACTGAGTTTTATCACGCTGTGATAAACGTCGTGCGTTTATGCATTTTTACACTAGGCCATCAGTGAAACTAGGTGCGTAAACGTTATCTAAAAAATACACACAAGCCAAAGGAAAAGCTAGCAGACAAGTGAAAACTACCTGCCGTTCGGTACGGATTGGTGAGGAGCAGTGCTGTCGCTGGAATCCACTGCTGCGCATTAGAAGCATGTCCCCTTGAAGAAACTGTAACCCACAAGGTATTTAGGAGAACTAAGCTGCCTGCTCATTGCTACGGTGGGCTAGGAAATGAGAAACGGAGGCTTTGGCGTTTGCTTGCTTCTGCACTAGGACAAAGCCAGGTTCTTTGGATGTTTGTGGGAACAGAGAGAGGGAAAGACAAGTGAAACTCAGGGTGGCTTGTATCCCTGCCACCGTGGCCTTTTCCCAGGGGAGAGGTTTCCTACAGAAAATCAGCCCTCGAAGTAGCAAAGTTCTTCCTGATGACAGTATGATCAGAGCAAACCCTGACTGGTCCAAGCCTCAGCAGAGGGGTGCTTCCTGAGTTAAAAAAGACCATGTTTCATCCAAAAACTCATGCCCAGTTGTGCTAATTTCATGACAGGGGTAGAAGGTGAAGCTGTTAGCATGCAGCTGTACAGTGTGGTTGGAGCACATTTGAAGCCGCCAGTATAATCATCCCCTGGACTTCAGCAGGCTTGCTGAGGCTCTTGGTAGACTTCTTGGTGGACCACTTGTGTTCCTGCTTCAGCCCAGAAGTGGGTCTGTGAGTTCAATGGGAAGGCTTCGGTGGCTTTACTAAACCTCATCAGGGCAGACAACCTCTTGTCACAGGTTTAGAGGATGTTTTCCATTGGGACAGAAACAAACATCTGGGAAGGGCTGTTGTCATGTAGGTCAAGTGGGGTTATGTGTAGGTCAAGTGAGATGTTTGTACCTCTGTACCAGGCACATAACTCAGGAAATAACCCTGTTATTTCCTGTTAGCTGTATTCAGGATAGACATGTGGGCTCTAGTCAACTGTTATTTTATTTTAGTGGAAAGTGAGACAACTGTAATCAGTAAAACAGTAGAAGCAGAGGTGCAACACACATCTTTGTTACACAGTCATCGCCAGTGACGGCCACAGCCTTCAGAACCCATGGTAAAGCTGTGTGACCCCATCGATTTACCAGCAATGCTTAAGTGCATATGTGGGCCCACTGGGTTGAAGATATCCGGTTTCATTATTACCTCGAAGTTGTCCAAATTAGATATTAAGGCAAGCCTTTGAATGGATTAGTGTAATGAAATAACATGCTGCAGTCAGAGAGATGTGCTTTCTTCTATAGCTCTGCTCCGCCTGTCTAAACTTGAATCAAATTGCTTGAAAGTCACCCTGAGGATGAATGAGGGGAAAAAAAGAAATCTGTGTGCACTTACATGCATTTAAATGTGGAGGAACTCTTTTAAAATACATGAAACTAAATTTAGATTTGCACTGCTGCACCTGAGAGCAGGTCTGGTCCTGTATATTGTAAATGGTATTTTCTTTGGAAGGAGAATGGTTTATGTTGTATAGTTTTAAGTGGCTTTTAACGAACAGTAAAAGTTTTGGACATCTGATCTGACTGTTTTACCTCTCGCAACAACTTTTTCACAGAAAGGAAACCAAAGGGATTGCAGACTGGTCATCTTCCTTTTGCAGAAACTTGCTATCTGAATAAAAAGCCAAATTTTTACCATAGTTTTTTTTAATCACTAAATGATAAAAAACATCACAGCAAGATGTCAAAAATGCTAAGCTGAAATCCGTATTGTTTAAATACCAGCAGTATATAGAATGGGAGTTAAAGGAAAGTAGGGAACACAGGAATATTACTTCACACAGGGTGAAGTATTTGTTGCAAACAGAGAGTAGAAAGTACATTTTAAGTTCAGTGATACTGTGAACTTTGTTAGCTTGCAGGAGAGAGCTGTTTTTCCTGTGGTTTATCATGTAGAATTTTCCAACTGTTTAAAAAAAAAAAAAAAAACCACACACACAAAAAAACCCCAAAAACCAACAAGGAAAAAGAAGAAAAAAAAAAGTCAAAACCTAGCAATGCCTTCTCCTTTCCAGGCCTTTTATGTACTTTCAACATGAATGTTTATTTTGCTGCTACCTTGGAACAGATATGTGTGGTTACTGAGCTGGTTCTGCTGACTCAGACCTGACTTTAAAACTTCAGCTTTCCGGTTCCAATGGCAAGGACTTGCTTTCAAATTTAAATACTGAAAGGCCACCAATAATTTAATTAATCACTGGTGAAATTTTGCTGGGACCAAGGTTACTGTCCATGGGTTTTATACTGGAGTACTTCTGTATTTCACTTTCTCAGCTCTGATGAGGAGTAGGCTTCCCTTCCCTGACTAAAATATCCCGGCACAATACTTACCATATTAAAAAAAAACTCCAGTGCTGCTTTGGGCAGAAATGCAGAAAAATTCATGCACCTTTTTTCCTCAGTTGACCACTTCAGCAGTAGCTCTATTTACACAATGTATCTGCTACCATACTCTGCAGAAGTATAATAAAAAATAACAGAATTCACCTGAATGTGCCAGAAGCTATTTTTGTATTTGTGCACCAGAGTAATTCCATGAAACTGGGGATATTTACTGTCTTGCAGGATGAAAACCCAAATTCCTCCATAATGAAGTAAGATGACTGCATCCTGTGCCCGATGAGGGTCTCTGTGTGTTTCAGTTTAGTGCAGAGCAGAGTTTGCAGTGATGTTGACTTATTTTTTCCCTTCTGCCTGCCCTTGCAGGGGAGACAACCACTACAGTGGCACCGTTCGTTCCAGGAGGGGTCAGTGATGGGCAGTGGCACTCGGTCCAGGTGCAGTACTACAATAAGGTAAGTGAGCTGGTGATAACCCTATTATTTGTAAAGTAATGGATGCGTGGGTCATCTAGCTCTGACCCGATGTGTGCAGGTGACCTGAACTTTGCTTATTTAACCAGGCACATTGCTACCGCTCTGCACAAATGGTACTGGTCTTGCTCACCTTGCCTGGTACAAAAATTCCCTCTGACGGCTTTTGAGTTTTGTCTCAGGAAGTCAAAATCAGACCTAGTACGTCCTTTTCAGAAGTACTACCAGCGAAACCTTCAGGTTCTTGGAACTGTTTTAATTTTCCAGTTCTCTAAACCCCCACGAGTGTTAGTGTATCTAAAACAACTGATTCACTGATTTGGATCTTTTTTAAAAATTCGTGCAGGAGCCTTCAACTACAAACCACTAGTGTAGAATTTTTTTAAGCAAAGCAAAATTCTTCCCTATAACTGTACCCCTTGTGTAAAATTACCAGTTTAGCTAGTGCAAGCTTCTCTCATTTGGAAAATTTGGTTATTAAATGGTTGATACTTTTCAGTAATCAAGCGCTGTCTTACTAAATCATTTTTGTGTCTGCTATATAAAAAGATAACCAAGAGAAATGCAAAAATGCATCGTTCCATGCAGTCCATGGCACTCAGATGTGGGCTCCAGCATCCCTGTCCCACAGCTGCACCCTTGGTAGCTGTCAAGAGCAGGTTCACTTCAGCCGAACCAAAGGCAGAGGCTCTGTGCAAACCATCCGTTTTGTGAAGAAACAAAAAGCAGGCTTTTAGGGTGTAAAGTGTCACTGTTTACAGATAGAAGTCAGAGCTCTTCTATAATCTATAACAAAAATTAGAGAATTCATTTAGTTACTGAGAAACATTGCTTTTAAGTCTGACATGATAGCATTATGGGGGATTGAGTAAGGAAATAGAGGAGCATTGTTGGCTGTTAAAAAGGAAACAGGATACTGGGGTAGGAAGCTGAATGGAAGATGAGGGATTAATATGATCAGCAAGTTCTTTATTACCCCACACTGCATCATTTCATCACAGTTTGTGTGGCGGTTTGAATGGGAGGATTAAAATTTTCTTTAGACTCCTAGATAGGGTCTCCTAGCCTAAGGATATTTTATTGAGGAAATAAAAACCTTTTTTAGTAGTTCCCTTATTAAAAAAAAAAAAAAAACCCACACTCATTTTATAAGTTTAGCACTTTATGTACTTAATATACTCTCTGCTGTCTGGAACACAGACAAATAGAAGCAAAACTTGGTGTGTTACCATGCATGCAACTGTGGACACTGCAAGGCTCATCCTTATAAACTGCAACTGCCATGTTTCCGTAGTCTGCATATTTCTTAGTGAATCACTTTAGCAGAGTAAGTGGCACTTGCTGAGGCAGTGGAGGGACACTCCAGCTTTCAAGCTCCTCGGTGGATGAGGGAGAGAGAGCACAGCTGCGGAGGGAGCCGCTGGGGGGG
>NW_010119020.1:13514-21990 GCF_000699245.1 Pterocles gutturalis
CGAGCAGATAAGGGGCCTGGGCAGCCACAGGATGCTCTTTAAAAGGCAAAGAGATCTGACACAGATGTTAAAAATAAACCGTTGTGTCATTTTCAGGGCTTGCTGCTGTTCAAGCAGACTGGTAGGTGAGCAGTGTTAGCAGCTGGTGTTCTCCCATCGTTAATGCATGTTCGCTGTCATCATTTTCTTCTTCTGCCCCAGTTTTTCAAGGGGGAACAAGCCAGTCCCCATTGCACAGGAGGAAACTCAGGAGAGAGGGAGAGCAGAGGGGCTGTGCCAGAGACACCACTGATTTCACTGCCTTTGCCACTCACATGACTTAAAAGTGATGAAAAGCAGGGTCACTGTGTGGAGAGTGGCCCTGTGCCCTTTGCTGTCTGTGTTAGAGACTGAGGTCATCCCCTTCCCCTTAGCAGTATTCATTCCAGAATGATTAAATTTGGGCTGGCAGAAGGGAGTTCACAATATTGAGTAAACGGCACAAGCAGGATATGCTAGCCTATATGTATTTAGCATGCTCTCAGGACCTTACAGCATGTCTGAGAATTGCATATGTTGCACCAGCTCTCCAGTAGTGAGAGGAGGAGCGGGCGCTGTGGGGCAGCGGCGGCAGAAAAAAAAAGCCCACCACACCCTGCAGCAGGGTTAAGCCTTCGCCTCAGCTGGTATTTGTTTGTAAAGCAGTTCCTTGGCTACTTCATGTTCTAACAAAGCTGGAAGAAAAGTTCCTGTGAGGAGGTTGAAAAGACAGAGATAATTTAGGGATTTGAGTTGTGCCAAGATAAATGGGATGCTGTGTCTAAACTTGACACAGCTGAGACATGTTTGAATAACAGAGTACCCAAAACTCATGAGTTTGCTTAAATTATGCACTCATACTGTTTTGCAGGTACTGCATTCTTCCACTCTTTCAAAAACTGCAATGTCGGGTCCTCGTCCCATCACTACTCAGCTCCTTCACTCCGCTCAGACACTGTGTACCCTTCCTTAGCAGGCAGAGCTCCCTTGAGCTGTCTCCCTCCTCCCTGCCTCTGGTCCATGTTTGATCCCCACCTACAGACCCTTCCGGGCTCTCCTCCCTCCTCTCTGCCTCTGGCTTGCTCTGGCATTTTGCAGCAGCATCCGATCCCTGGCATCAGAGCTCCAGGAACTGCTTCCACCAGCATCCCCGCAGGGTTGCTTGTCCCTTTTTCTGTTCAGCTGCTTGCCCGGGGAGCTTCTGGTCTTTGCTCCTTTTTAGACATCTTTTCCTGATGCTGTCCGTTGGAAATTAATAACCCATTGTCCCAAATACCCATAGCGATCCATGTTAATCATTTGTCTATGTCTCACACCCAAACCATTCTATGATTCTATGTGTTCATACCAGCTGTTTCTTATCCCTCTCTCACATTGTTTCATCTCCTTCCGTCTGCCTTTTGCTCCATCAGCAGGTTTTCTTTATTTAATAAATATGATCGCCTTTGCCTATCCATTCATCAGTCCCTTCCTGTGTCACTCCTGTGGTTTTTTTGCACAACAAAACCCATACAGACATTTTCAACTTCTCTTGCTATTCACACTCCCACACCTGAGTCTGGCTAGGCTGCTCGTCCTGCTGCTGGGGTCATTACAGATGTGCTTGCTAATCCACTTTCTACCCACCACTGTGTCCTTGGGCAGTGACAGGCTTTTTCGAGCTGGACCCTTTCCTCCTGCCTTGGAAATGTGAGACATGTTGTGGTGCAGGTTGCAATCAATAGCAATTCAAAAATTACCTGTTGTGCTCATAGCAAGTGTGTGGGTCCAGGTGCTCTCTTAGCTTATCCTTCTTTGTCGGTTCCTTTTTTTTTGTTAAGCTTCTTTAAAGTATCTTTTTTAAAAACTAAGCTGGAAACTGTTCAGTTTATTTCCTTCTTTCTGCATTTGTACAGCATTTAGCAAGAAAAAAAAGGTTTCAGTCTTCTTTGGAGCTTTCAGATAATACTGTAGTTCACATAAGGAGTATTAGATTTCATCACAGCCAGGGTTAATTTTTCATCTTTTGTTTTTGAGGAGAGTGACTAGCAGGCTTTGATACATAATCTAAATCACTTCAGTCCAAAGCAAGTTTTCATAAATGAGTTTTCACAGCTCTGAAAGCTGTTTCTGCAATCCAAGTTGATTGTGGTGGTATACGAGCAAAGGTTGAGTGGTTTTTAGCACTTGCAGCTCTTTGGGTGATATTTGGCTGAGCATTGCTGGAATTTGGACTCCAGGAGTGGGTAACGTGGATGGAGGAGGTGACTCTGGTGAGAAACGTCTGCAGCAGCTATTTCCTTAATGTGGCACACAGTTCTGCAGCATCCTAGTGATGCTGCCATCCTGCACAAAGTCAGTTTGGTAATAATAATGAAATAAGAAGTAAGTGTAGAAGTGACTCCTGTAAATTGTTTCCTGTACTCAGCTCAGAAGCAATGTGCTTGGTAATATTTATCTTTAGTGTTGCTGAAAAATGTTGGTTTATAATTAACTCCTTATTATGAGGATCAAACACTGGCAAGAGGTGAGTCCAGAGCCAGCTTTGCACCACCATGCCTGCAGAGAAGCATCAAACCACTTCTCTAGCAGCTCAAGTATTTGATTCTTCCATACAAATCCTGGCATGTACAGGCACTGTGCAACACTGCAGTACTGAAATAGATTGTATCAGAGGAGGATGGGAAGCGATGTCATTGCATGTACCATATAGTCATAGAAATGGATGCTTCATCCTTTGGTAACAGTTGACACACTTGGTTTCAGTGGAAGTGCCTAAGGGAAGCACATGTATGTTGTACTAAGGAAGTGTTAGCTCTATATTGAATTTCTGGAAAGGAAAACATCAAGGGGAAGGAATTAGTAGCTATAAGAGAGCAGACGTGAACTAGGAGTCTTTTATAACCATTCTCTCGTTTCAGTTATATATTAAAAGTCTTGTCAGCTACCCAGTAGCAAGGTATCGGTTTACAATGTTACTTGCCATTACAGATATTTGCTGACAGCGGGGGCAGGGGGAAAACAGGGAGGAGAACTATTCACTGACTCTGTTAGCTCAAACAAGTTAACCTTCTGGGATCCTGATCTCATGGCCGTTCAGTTTTTTTTATTATTTTGGAAGGAAAGGTGGGAGAAAGGGGAAGGTTTCAGCCTGGCAAATAAAACTGATGAAAAATAGAAGCAACCTTTTGCTTGTTCACAGGATAGCTGGCATAAGGGGCAGCAGCACTGTGAGCTGCCCTCTTTGCCTTGGTAATGTGCGTCCTTTCCAGATGACAAGAGTGCAGTCAGCCTCTGGTGGAGTGTGGTTCTTATCCTCTGACTCTCCTGAGCCTGCCAGCATGAGTGACAGTCAATAGGTTTAGCCATGCTGATATTTGTGTGGAATAGGAGCAAAACCACCAGGGTGTTTGGTGGTATCCTCGGTATCAATAATATCACATGGACTATCTGGCATTCATTGCACATACAGAATCATGTATGATTGTAGGCAGTGCTTGGGACAGGAGATTTTAATGAGCCCAGTACTGGGTGGTGTTTTTAGTTAAGTAAAAACTTCAAGCCACGCTCCCAAACTTCTGAGGGAAGTGCAATTTTGTTCAGAATTTGAGATATACCATCAAATTTATGTTAATATTTTACCTGATTCATTACCTCGGGGTAGAATTCATAATTTGGCACAAGATAAAAATGTTTTTCGTATGGACATGTTCCTTTAATTATAAATGGCATGTACATGTATATTTATATACTGTGTATCTTATATGTTACTTATACATATATGACATCAAAGTCGCTTAAGGACATTACTGTTCTGTAGGCAGAAGCTCCTTCTGCATCTGTTTAAGGGAGCACAGGATAGTTTTACCTAAATGACAGAAAACCTGAGAAGAGCAGAGAGAAATACGCTATTACTGGTGTGCAGTACAGTAATTCTGGGGAATGGGATGAACAAATCCCTGAATGACTCACAGAATGACTCACAAAAGTAATGACTGTAAGACTGGGCAATGTGTGTGTGCATGGGATCCTCTTCCATGGGCAGGAGGTATGAAATTATTGGTGTCTCAGAGAGTGTCTCAGCTGTACTGGTCACTTGAGCCTGCAGGCTCCTAGGATGAGATATTCAGGGCAAACGTTACCTTTTTTCCATAGCTGATCTAAGGTTTCTTCTCATATTTAATAATCAATAGTAAGCTACCATTCTTCTACTCCTTCCTGTTGTTTCTTTGGATAAGAGTGCCGTGGTTGTTGTTTCAGATGCTTGACTGTCTTAGGAGTAGCCCACTCTTTCACAGCAGTTACAGTTAGCAGGGACCTGCTGCTTTCCCTCCCTATGAGCTTCCCACCCAGCAGAGCCCAGACCTGTGTTTAGCCTGAAGACAGCCGCTGGAGAAAACAGGCAAATTCTTCAGTTAGAGATAAACTTAAAAGAAATGAGGGCTGCTTAGGGCTGATCTTCTGTGCATTGTGAATTCAAAGCACAAGGAGGTGCATTGCTCTAAATCAGACTCACATATGGCTTCGAAAATCACCTGCCTGTGTTAAGGGATGGTTTCTCTTGAGTTAAGTGGCCTTTCTTCTGGGGCAAGCTGGAGCTTGAGTAGCGCCAAAGTCTGAGCTAATGCTGTAGGGATTTAGCTCTCAGCCCACTTGCACACTAGAATTTGCCAGTACCTTTCTTCCCAAGGAGGATCTATCCCTCATCCACTGTCTGAAAGCTGTTTCCGGGTGCCAAAACACCCTCTGTTTCAGTGCCAAGACCCATGCTGTAATTGATTTTCCATACCTCGGGTGCGCGCTGCAGCTCTCCCCTTGTGCTTGCTCAGCGGGCAGGCGAGTGGGCAGGAGGGTGGCTTTCTCCTTCACCTGTGGGTTCCTCAGCCAAAGCTGATCCCAAAGGGTTATTCAGCAGTGCCTGTGTAGCCATGCAGCAGCACCAGCAGAGCTTACCATTTTGAGTCTGCATCCACAAATCCTCCACACCATGGATCACAGACTGACCATCCATGCCAGGAAGTGGTGTACCTCTGGGCGAAACCAATAATCTCTGTATGTGAGGAGACCCCAGTGAGCCCCATTTTCTCCCAGTGCAGTCTGAGTGGCAGCTCTACAGCACTGCTGTGCAGGGTTTGTGTGCTCTCCCTGGCTACTGGGCTCCAGATGGAGCTGGGAACAGCTTGAGGGTGTTGAGGGCGATGTGAAGTTGAGACTGCTGCCAGCTCAGGTAGGCTTGGGATGAAGCAGCTCGCAACAGAGGAACAGATCCTATCTGTGCTTGCCTGGGACTCGGGGAATGAAGTGGAAGGAGGAACAGGGTCAAGGAGGAAAAGACAGAGATAAAAAAGAACCCCAGGTGAGGTCAGGGCTTCGTTTGCTGCTTTTCCTGTAGTTAGGCAATATGTTGGTCAGAAAGAGGAATGTCGTGTGGGAGCTCTGTGAGTATAGATGTATAGATGTCTGAAGAGGCATAAATTGAGAGTATATCTATTGCAAGATAGTATTTGTCAATGCTTTAACTGCTAAAATAAAATGAAAAGCATCTGCAGGTCTGTTCCAAACCACCCACCTTCACTCCATGCATGCTCTCCATCTCCATGTGCAATTTGTGTTATGTCCAAGTGTGCTGGTTTTGGCTGGCATAAAGTTAATTTTCTTTGTAAGGAGCTGGTATGGGGCTATGTTTTGGATTTGTGACCAAAACAGTGTTGATAACACAGGGATGTTAACTATTGCTGAGCAGTGCTTACACAGAGCCAAGGCCTTTTCTGCTTCTCACACCACCCCACCAGCAAGTAGGCTGGGGGTGCGGTGCACAAGATGCTGGGAGGGGACACAGCTGGGCAGTTGATCCCAGCTGACGAAAGGGATATGCCATACTATATGACATTATGCTTGCCCTGTAAAGCTGGGGGAAGAAGAAGGAAGAGGGGGACGTTTGGAGTGATGGCATTTGTCTTCCCAAGCAACCATTGTTTTTCTCACTTTTACCCTTCTGATTCTCTTCCCCATCCCACTGTGGGGCAGTAAATGAGCAGCTGTGTGGGGTTTACTGCCCACCGGGGTTAAACCACAACACTAAGCGGGAAATAAGCAACACTTTACAACAGTCCTGGTGTATAGAGTTTCAGGATAAAGACTTTCTATAATGGACAGGAACAAAAGCCTTGAGATAAAAATTTACCTGGCAAAGTTGGAGATGTAAAGGGAAGGTTGTTGGGGTTTGGGTTTGTTGGAGGGGTTTTTTTGAGGGGAGTCCACACTTTCTAAATGAAGCAGAAAAATCAAGCCAGTTTGTTTGTGTGAAAGGCTTTTCTGCACGGGTGCCTTCAAGATCTCCAGTGCAATGGCAGCTTCTGGTCTAGCAAAAGGAAAAGAGCAAGTAAATGTACAGACTTGAGAGGAAGCCCAATGAACCCATTGAGCTCCTAAGGGAGATGTGAGGCAGGGCAGCTGCAGAGGTGGTGGGAACAGGGAGTGCACAGTGGCTGCCAAGGCCCACCAGCAGATGTGGAGAGGGCAGTTGCACACTGCAGCCAGGATGGCATGAATTTACCTTAGACACATGATGTGCCTTGCTGGAGCGTGCCTTGCTCATACAGAGCACCTGCGTCAGCTGACCATGTGGTGAACATAAGCTCTTGGGTTCAGTCTGGTACAACCCCTGCATTTTCTTGTTCTCTTATGCACGTTATGCCTACAACTTATTAGCAGAATTATCTTTAGGATTATATTTATAGCAAATCACTAACATCCATCACTTCCTTTGCTTTACTAGAGCCTCTGTTTTGATTCTGGGAACCTGTGTCATGCAACTGCCTAGCACTGGCCAGAGGCAGAGCACTTCTGAAGGACTTCAGGATGTGTACGCAAAACTTCCCCTTTGAAAACTCAGGTCCACCCCTGTTTTCCCACCCAAGAGCTGGCCACCAGTTATTGCAGGGGTGACGCAGCTGTACCTTAAAAGTCAAGACCTCCAGGGCTGCATGCTGGTCCTCTCCTGGGCACATGGAAGTTCGGTGGCCACTTGCGATCCCTGCCATGTGCAGGCAGGACCTGCCTTTTAATCCAAACCGCTTCCATAAGCACAAGCGGTTGCAGGAAGCAGGAGTGGTGCTGGTCGCTGTTGGAGAGGTTAATGTAGCACTTTGTTTTGAAAAGGGCGGGTTCAAATACAGCAACTTCTGATGGTCTGCTCCAGAGACAAGCACAAGCTCTGCTGGCTACACCACGCGTGCCCCCCACTGTGTGCCTGTGCTGCTGACAGATAGGTTACCTCATTTCCTTCTGAAAACACAGACCCTCTCTGATGATGGCAAATTCACCTGTTACAGAAATATAATTATTCTTTATTCTGGGACAATAATTGATCTTGCCCCTTTGTATTTGGGAAAAAAATAAAATCAATATTTTAGTGAAACTCAGATTGTGACAACTGTGTTAAAAGACACTGATGACACTGGTTACTGCTTTCTCTCCTATAAAAGGGGACTAATTCCCATTGGAAGTGCTGAGTCCATGGTGTCCCGTCCCCCCAGGACTGACAGGCGAACAGTAACATCATGCAGCTGCTCAGTGCGGGCTTCCCGTGCCACCCCACCACCACACTGCGACAGGCGAACAGTAGCATCATACAGCTGCTCAGTGCAGGCTTCCCGTGCCACCCCACCACCACACTGCCCCTCGGGCAGCAGGCTCCCGTTCCAGCACAAAAGCCGTGTTTGCTCAGCTCTCGGTTTCCCTGCCGAGCCTGCCAACCAGGCTGGCAGCGTCGTGGGTGATTTATGAGGCGGGCACATGCCTGCAGCTGAAGAGGGATTGCCAGATCTTTGGAGAGCAGCCACATAGCTGCCACCAGCTAGGCATAACTTTTAATTGTTGGACCCAAGGTGAAAGACTTTGCCCTGAAAGTATCCAGGACACCATCCAGTGTCGTTTACTTCTTAATCTGGATGGCCAGGAAGAGTGGTTGGCAATTAAATTCTTAGGTAGGTATTAGGTATTACACCCTGTGCCGAGGAGAACTTCTCACGCCGGGGGCATGGTTGCCCCTGCCGAGTGCTGCATTTTGTAACTTAGTTGGAAAAGACGGCCTCCAATGAAAGTCAAATCACTGCAAATGCAAGTAGTAATAAAGACTGGGTATGACTTACGCAAATGTCTATCGTTCATGACATCTGAGCAGACGTATTGTGATCTGAGGGAAAATTTCTGAAGTTAATCCTCCCAGTGGCTTCCAGACTAATTTGTTAAGGGATTGAGGGAGATTTTCTAGATAAGCAATGCAGTTGTTGAAGAGTATGATAATGCCACTGTTGATCAAATGTGAGCCCGCCAGAGTTTGGACTTTACTGTCTCAGAGTGACTTGCTGTGTTTACACAGCATCTGTGATCAACACAACAACGACAACTCTAGCATTGCTTGGCGTTGTCTGACAAAGAAAAATGCAGGACAATGTTAGGCAGATATTGGGGGGGG